>NW_017386023.1:24657-263382 GCF_000237925.1 Schistosoma mansoni
GTGTGAGCTACTGATATCAACATAAGTAGTATATATGGTGAGTAAGGAATAGAATATCTGACAGCAGAAGATTGAGAAGATCAAGAAGAGAAGAACAGAAATAAAAAGCAATTTGTGTGAAAATCCAGGAACAATGAAGCCTGAGGCAATTGAAGAACATTTTGCAAATAGTGTATCATAGCATGGTTTTTGTATTTTACCAAGTAACGTTGTAATTTGTGCTAAATACATAGTTGGTTGTCCTCACCTGTGTTCTCATTCACAACAAGAGTATCGAACACATGTTTCTTATCTTTAGAATGTGAAACAATGCAAAAAAAATCAAGAATTTGTATCAGTAATAATTTTAAGTGTGAAGAACGAATTGCTGAACTTATAAACTTGCATATATTAAATATAACAGACAAGTGATTGCTTAAATCATGAAGTGAAATAAATTTAAACGGTATGGAAAAACACCCACCAAAGTATACGATTAATTAGTCCCCATTTTATGATATACGTGATATGAAACTAAAAGTGTATCTGATCATTAATGCTGAACCAGAATATGTAAGTAGTAACTTGTAGGAAAAAAGAGTAATCAGGTGAGATTATGTAATCATTAACTTACCTGAAGCTTATGATTCTCTGGATTTTCCAATATTATGAAAAAATCACCTTTATCAAAATAACCTGTACTGTTGCCGATTGGCCAAAATATTGGTTCTATAACACTACTAATACTAGTGTTTGCAATCGATAAATGACTTGTATTGATGGAATTAACGATTGATACATCACCGGAATAGGATTGATTATCGGAGAAATAATCTTTAGGTTGAAATGAACATAGAACACGTATACGTCGACCAATCAAAGTTGTTGAACTATCTTGTGCATCCACGTGACTTGGTATTGGAGGGACAATTTCTTGACTTATGTCTACTAATTGAAATATAAATGACTCTTGACCAATTACACGAGTATGAAGTTCCTGTAGAATAGTGTTAAGAGGAAGAGAGAAGAGATCAATAGTGATAAAACATTATTCGTAAAAATGTTTAAGTTCATTAATGTTTGGAGGAAAACGAGCGTTTCACAGAAAATTTAATTTGGCTTAGAATCCAAATAATTCACTATTGAATAATACTGAATAGGTGCTGTGAAAAACAATAACAAACCCAATTTTAAAAAAATCTAGATGATCTAAATACAAAGAATTTATTTCATTGTTTCAAATCAAGATGTAACATTGATATGAGCGCCTAAACTTATTTTTTGTCTAATACATTAGACAAACAGATGATACTTAAAGTCAATATTAAATCAGTTTTTACTTCTGAAACCAATTTATATGGGCAAATTAATGAACTCCTCCATTGAATTATTCAGTTATTCTCTTTATTTAGTAATTAAACGCAAACTATAGTAGATACAAAGGATGATCTAGGCCGATAATGAAAATTATGACTTAATAACAAGTTTCAAATCATTTAGAAGTTCAGATTTATCATTGATATTGACGAACAAGAAAACAAAATAAACAATCAAACAAAAATGTATTCATCATTATAATTAAAATAATATGAAATGATGATGATGACCTGAAAATCTCGCTGGAACAATAGATCATATTCATTTTATTCACATTCCTCTCTTTCTCTCTCTCCTTAAATAGTCCAATAGTAGTATAGCAAATTTTAATAATAATTATTATTTACAATTTCATATCATTTTTATTATTTGTTATGTATACAGATGAAACTGGTTTGACTGATTGAAATCATAATTATTTTTTTAGCTTAAGTAAAGTTATTTTGATACATTCACTATCAAAATCATGTTATATTGAAATTTTCTGTAGTATAATAAATACAGTTTTAAGTGATTCTCACTTCCAGATTCAATAATGAAAAATGAATATGATTGTTCAATATAATCAACAGTACGTAGGAAGAAAATGTACTTCAAAATAGAATTCATATTAGGATAATAAAGGAGTTTGAATCAGTAATTAGAACAAAAAATATAAATATTCATCAATTCAAGCCGTGACTGATAGAGTTCAGACTTGTAGGGGGTGCTACAGCTGACAAAAATGGAATTGACTGATCGATGAGATATATTAAGAACTCATTGACGCTGGTAATTTTGACATTGAAAGCCAGCTCAGTACATCTAGACACTAAGCATTACTATATGACTTAAGTGTCCCAAGTTAGACCCCACATAGGGTCGTGAATGAGCACCATAAGGAAGTCTCATATTAGGATGAAACAGTAACCCAATATTTTCTGGTTTTTAATAATTGTTTAAGAGCAGGACTTAATTAAAACTATTACAGTCAAATCCAATTGACTAGACCTAAACACCATCCCGGCTACCTTTAGTCATACAAAATTAATCGGAATAAACAATCATCAAATATATACAATTGTAAATCCAAGAACAGTAATAATAACTGATATTGTTTTTTAAAAAAATGTCGTATTATGTCTGTAAAATACATATCATATCATATTAGCAACATTTCATTTAAACATTTTGTGCTAAAAAAGAAAACGTAATTTAGATTATTATTACTAAACTATTCTATTCACAACATAGTTTGACCGAATTCATTGCAAAAACGTATGCTAAACTTCATTTCTATATTTTTATTTAACTGCATCTCTGTGCTAATGTGGTATGGCAACTCGAACTGATGTACGTACGTACGAAGTTCTACATTGTGACTGACTGACTGACTTTTAAGTTATCATGGAATATTGACGTTATTTTGTTTTAATGATATTAAGTAATGTTATACTGTATCCAATTTACATTATACAATTAAAATAATCAATATTATTGTTTAAATTGACATGTACTATGATTGATCTACTGTAAACTAGACAATATAAGGGACTAACAATGATCAACATCGCGTACAATCAATTACAAAAGTACTAGAAAGAAAAATCATGAAAATGAATGATGACCAGTTAATTTCATTGAATTAGATAGTTGGTTTTAAATGTGTCAATCAACATTAATCTTATTGATTATATGGCTTTAGAAAACCGATTAATCTTGAAGCCTGTATGCTTATTATAGATGATGAGAAAATATCAACTTTTTAGCTATAAGAATGTGACTAAATTGTATAAAGCATCAAATTTCCAACGGTTTGGGTATTATTTTGAAGAAAATATGCCTAACGTACTGTAGGTTCGTTGGTTGGATGATAGCTTCAGAAATCATTTAAAGATTTTTTTTAAAGAAAACAAAACAACTATATAATAGTAGCAATAGATTCCTCAGTTGATCACTTCTAAAGAAAAACGGAACGATAAATCAGATTTTATCTGGACAGAATATACATAAACTTTCGCTTCACCAAAACATCTCTGTTTTTTTAAACATTTTCAAGTTATGTGAATCGTTAAAGGGACCTTGAAAATTCTTTTAAAACTCCATTGACTGATTTTCATTAAATTTTTAATAACCATTCTATATAACAGTGTTAGAATGTGTTTGCAATGAAGATGCTTTATTAGGCCAACATAACGTGTCCTTTCCAAACGTATATCCGAACACAGTTCACCATGATTATTGAGTGGTGAATGCAAATTAGTCAATCGTTTGATTGGTGAACATTTACTCAATTCTGGTCATTGATCACTACAATAATTCATATTATAAAAGGTTAATATAGAAATAGAACAAGCAAACTTCAATCAATTCATTTAAGAAATGAGTCAAAATCCAATAATTAGTAGCATTGACCATCATAAAAACTGTTACTTAAACAGTAGTTATTCGCTTCTACTTAACTTGTAATTGGTTTGAGAAGAACTTCACTTTGATTCCAGTTGTTGTTGGCATTTTACCGTTGATTCATAAAGAGAACGTAATTCCTCTAGTGATGTAGTTAGTAATAACTCACATTGTTCAACATCATTGAACATCATTTGAAAAACTTTGAAATCGTGAACTCTGTTCTATATGTGCTTCAAAACAATAGGTTAATTGTAATAGCCAAGCCCAATGACGTTCTAAAGCATTTAGATAAGTCTAAAAATGAAATATTTTAAGGAAAGATTATTAATCGTAAAGCTAATCGTATAATAATTATGATTGAAATTTAAGTAGCCTACTCATTTCATTAAACAATAAAAAAATATTTTTACAGTCAGCATTATTATATCGTAAATGCCGTATCATACATAATAACGAAAAAAATAGAAGGGAAACGGTAGAAATTTTTTTAGAAACAAGACAAATAAGTAGTAGATTTGTAAAAAGTTTAAAATTTAATCGATAGGAAAAAACCGGATATAGAGAAAATATGGATTTTGGCTAGTACAGGAATCCAGGATGCATGTTTTGTCCAATATACAATTCGTCTGTTTAATGTATCTCCACCTATGTATTGGTATACACAAGAAACTCGAACCTAGCACCTATCATTTCAATCGTTGATGCACCACGCAATAAGCTATTGAGTCCGGATACCCACTTGCTTGTTGAGTGGGTATGAAGTTATTTGTATAGGTTTGTAATTTCTCATTGTTGACATATGCCAAATGAGATCTTGATGTTAGTTCTCAACATTAACAATGAGGAATTAAAAAGCCTTACTAACGGAGAATATAGCTTGAAAAGAATGATTGAAATTGAAGCATTTGGAAGGAATAATGAAAACTGAATATCAATAGATAGATAAAGAACGACAAATTTTGGGTCATGTTGCCTACAGTAGTCAACAATAAGCGTTCGGTTAACTCATGGATTACAATCAGGAAGCTTACAACCCCCCATTTTGGTCTAGTTAAGGAGTTCATGCTTGAACTGCCTCGATCCAAAAGAAAAGTAACTACATGTATAAGTCTGTGTAACAAACCAAAACGAGGCTGTTGAATAGAATGTTGAAACAAGACATTGATCATTAAACACTAAATCAAAGGAAATATTTCCATAGAAAAAATAAGCTGTATTAAACACAATAAATGTTTTGGTTATCAAAATAAGACTCTGTGAAATAGTGCAATAATAATATATAGTGTACAACCTCTGAATAAGCAGATCTTCAGTTAACTGGTTACTCAAACTGAAATAAGTATTTCTAAATGTGGATCCATAACTTAATAATTGAAATCTAAATGGTTTCATCGTTAGAACCACCGTACCATTCTGTATTATTAATAATTTATTAATATTTTGGTAACAACTAAAAATCACTTCAAATTTAATACATACAAACAGAATAACGATAGATCCAGTACATACCTGTACAAGATCAGTTACATCATAATTTTCCAATTGGATAGATGAGCCCAGTACACTGAGTTCACTGTAGACAATTTCTTTTTCATGTATCTCATGCATAAGTTTCTAGAATTCGAAAAAAATAAGTATACAAAATACTTAATATTAGCTAATATATTTGTTAAATAGAAATACCTCTACACAATTATATACATTAAACAAAATTAGACAGAAATACTCATGAAAATGCGTTAGATTAATTTATGAAATACTTAAGAAAATGTATAAAAAATGATTTTAAAAATCCGTTTGCATGTTGACACAGTTATGTTTGAGGGAGATATTGAAAGGTTAGATTTTTTTTCCTAGAAAAGAAACAATAATATAAAAATGTAATAAGAAAACTAATTTTATAGAAACTAATGAACTGGGATATATACATTTATATAGTCAATCATAAAAATCTATCCTTCATATGGAAGCACATAACTGGTGTCTCAATCGAAAGTACCTGTTGTTGATTAAAGACGAGGATATTCGGCTACACAAAATATGATTAAAATTTTATATTGTTTTCATCTTCACTTATTGATAGTTTTGTAGTATGCGTTAATAAACTCTCGTTCTGGTCTTTATTTGATAATTGACCGTTGGTTGAATAAGTGAGTCAAATGTATAATGATTTAATGAGTGTATTGATCTAGTACCCAGGGTAATGAGCTAATCTTCAGTGCATTGTCAATATATTTTTTCCGTTATAAAAATAACACAGACGGCTAGCTTAAATTATAAAAAGATAAAATGTTTTGAGAATAGGCTTTTTCAGATAATTCGTAACTATTTCATCAGCAATATCACCCAAAACCTCAAAATTCATCAACGGTATGTTTCTTGAAGTCATCAATATGACCTTTACAAACTGTTACATATTTTAATTTAGTACAATGTAGTTGAAATCTGATTTCTACAAAAGATGATCTTATGATAAACAGCTGCTTCACTAGGCAATCTAGTGAACACATTTTACGATAGTGTGAATATGTGTAATTAATAAGGGTTTTCCTCATTCATTGTACTAAAAATACAGAAGTTTTACACTTGTGCACGATTCTGAGTTGCTTTATTTATATAATTATCAAAATGTAATCGTGTATTACACTGTGATATGAATAATCAGGAAGGAAATGATGAAGTTGACGAGGACAGCTACAATAACGACAATTAGGAAAGAAGTATATATATGCATTGAAAGTTCCTCGACTTATCTAAGTAAAATAAACTTCTAGTGTTGACAGTAAGTGGAATTTTACCATTTAAATACATTTTTAAAGAAAAGATCGTAAATATGATAAGGTTCAAGATTCTTCGAGAAAATGGAGATAATAGTGAAAAGAATAACTATATTAAACCATGGATAGATTTCTAAGTAGGAATGATACAAACAAGACGAAAGCTCATTTTAAAAATTACATCACACATTGTTTAGAATATCAAAAACTTCAAACTACGAAGAATTATAATCAGACCTGTATAAAAAAAAAAATTGAAGACCATTCTTATAAATAATCCACAGACTCTTTTTTTTCGCTTAAATATGAACTCAACAAGAAGGTAGTTCGATTAATTGTTGGCCATGTTACTAGTTAGCAAATATAATATAACTTATGATCATTTCACATAATTAAAGAATACCTTGCTCAAATATCTAGAATGATAACTTGTGAAATATCTTGGTAATCGCTCTACATATTTCTGATACATGTAGTTTACGAATGTAAATCTTATAAACATTACATAATTCAACTATTTCAGCCTATTCAAATTCAAACATTCTAATGGTAATTGAAACGCAATAACAAAAAAAAATTAGTAATTCAATAATGAAAAAAAAATGAAAGGGAACAGTTTGTTCACTTAGAGTTTTACTTAACAATTTTATATCTAATTATAAGCACTTTATATGTGAATTTATTATTTTAATACAATAATTTCAATGATAATCAATAAGATCTAAAACACAAAAAAAACGTGTATTTCTTAAATTTTAATTCTTCGAAACAATCAATGATCTATACTGTCCTGATTTATAAATAAGTAATTTCGTGGGATTATGTAGAAAATGTAAATAAAGATCAACAGGATCAATATTTCTAACCGGAGAGAGAGAGTGTGTGTGTGTGGAAATTAAACACTGACAACAAAAGAATATAATAATAATAATAACACCAATAAAAGGGTGAATGAAGAAGAATAGAAAGAGAAATGAAAAAAATGACCTATCTGTTAGAAATGTGCAAGTATTATACACAAAAAAATGATTTAATAAATTTTCTAATCATAAAAATAACGGTAATAATTAGAAACGCTTATAAACGCAGTTTGTATATTTTTTTTATTCTTTTTAACATATCTATACACACAAATACGTATATACATGCCCTTCGAATAAATGGTTAGATGAACCTATGATGGTATGGATAAATGAAAGTATTAAAGATGCATAAAATAAGTAGACAATAACAAGTACCTTTAACTAATTATGTTTAGTTCGGTACTTTAAACATTATCATAAAAAGCAAATGAATTGACAACAAGCCATAAAAATGTTATCAGCTTTTAACTTGAAAATATTTAACATTCAAAACATGATCCTATTTAGATTTGAAGAATAAAGATTTGAAGGGGTTTTGTGTAGATTTTAGCAATTTTATATAGTTGAGATCATGAGTCAATTGAAGCTAGACCAACATGAAGAACCTGAAAGCACTGAACGGCCGTTTCGTCCTATTATGGGACTCCTCAGTAGGGCGCATCCATGATCCCGCCTCGTGAGATTCGAACCCAGGACCTACTAGTCTCGCACCAAGACACTTAACCGATAGACCACTGAGCCGGCCGGCATCCAACGGTGTTAATGTCTAACTTCAATCAATCCACGGAGTTTGAGCAACCGTTCACCAATTGTCTTCAGTGAGTTGATATCTCCGCAACAGACGTGGTTGAACTCCACTGGTCACTGCTTCCCACTAGAACTTCAGGAAATATCTCTTGAATTCAGTCACTAGTAAGCATATGATTATAGATCAGAAGGGGTTTTGTGGAGATTTCAGTATTTTCATAGTTGAAATTCTGAGTCAACTGAAGATTTCATTTCTTTATGTTTAATTTGTCGTAAAGTAAATCATATCACATTAAAAGACAGTTCATAATTATGACATATAGGTGTAGCTATAATTACACATTGTACATAGTATAAAATTACACAATATTTTTTCACCTTAAGTTAATCATCATCAAAGTGATAAATAACTTGTAGGTTTATAAACTACGATAAGAAATCGAATGAAACAATTTAATATCTAATAAAATATACATAATTATATTGAGAAAAAACAAACTCAACGCATTGATTGAATAACGAAATAATAAAGAAAATATACATAACAAAAAGAAAACGAAAATAAAATTCAGTTAGAAAGTGGTTCAGATCACAAGGCTGTATGTAAAATCGATCGATCAATCGATCGGTTCAACAATCAATTATTTCACTCATTAGACAAACATGCTTGTACACGTTGTAAGAAAAAACATGTAGGAAGTATGAAAGCAATTGACATAAATTTATATTTCTTTTTTATTCATTATAAATCACTTTGAAGTTGTAACTCAATAAATAAATAAATAAACGTTTATGCACTCGGTTTCCAGTTATACTTATTTAAATTCTTATAAAGATTATCTATATCAAATAGCAATTAAAAACTGTAGTTGGTAGGATAGATCCTGGACATACTAATAATCCATTGGTTTAAAGGATGAATGATGTAATTAGTCTAGTGCTATTAGGTGTGTGAGTGTTTTTCACTTCCCGGTTGTCCATACTATAGAAGGATACTTCTTCTTGAAGTGTTTGAAAAGTGGTTTCCCAAAAATTGGCAGCGGGATCTCAGAGTTCAGGGAACAAATACTCAAAACCGCTTACGCACGACTTTTATTCGAGTAGTTCCTGGTGTGTTTTAAACGGATTACTGATGGAAATCATATCCATGGGGCAAAGTAAAGTGTACAATTTCTCAGTTAGAATTTTTTATATTTTCCTTTTTCTATAAAGAGGCAGAATGGATGAAAATGCTGGTTCTTTGTACTTGTTAATTGGTAATGCTTTCTACTTAGTGAACGTTTGTGAAAAAGTTAAGTTTAAGAAGTGATGATCTTAAATTAGAATGAATATTATTAAAATACTTTTGAGTATGATGAAAATGAATGAGAATAATGTTGACTGACAGTGCAGAAAATGCTATCGAGTGACAATGCATTCAATATTTAGTGTGATCTTTTTCAGCATTGAATGAAATGTTTCTGAGGTCCCATAGTACTGATGCATAACATTACGAGAACTACATCTATTTAGCTTAGAATTGTCTTTATTTTCAAGCATCAATGAATAATGAACTTCATGAAATGGTATCACAGAGTAAATATTTATTTATTCGGTTCACATTTGATAAAATAATTTTGATGACTTACACCGATCTTTAAGTTCGAATTTAGGCCTATCAACCTCCATGATCACAATTATATACATATGTAAACATATGGAAGTTTAATGAAAAGTAAAAACATCAACCAATTATACAAACAACCCACTTGAAAATCAATTCGAATACGATCTAGTTCATCATGATAAATTTCGGTCCAATCTCGAGTCACTTCACACGATTCATGTTCCCTTAGCCAAATTAATTCATTATGGGCACGTTCTACGAATTCCAACAATGACTTCGACATATTCCGACGTTTTAATGAAACCTCCTAGTAAATATTGAAAATAAATTGTGATATTTAAAATAGAAATCAGTAAAATCTAGAACAAGAAAATAGCGAGGAAATTATTCAATTACAATGAAAATAATAACATTTCAAAGATAACAGACTGCCAAGTTGATAAGTGAATATGCACTAGACCATTTATATTTCTTTAAAACAGTGTTATACCCAAAGTTTCTTGTCATTAGTTTTACTGGAATCCCTGGAACAATAGTAGTTCAATACCAAATGATTTTCTAGATTTATTTTGATCACTCTAAGGTGTTTTATCACGCTGCTTTTGCTCCACATGATAACGTACAAAAAAGGCATTTTAACATATTTCGAGCATGTCAACTAATATAAAGCTTACACAATAGTCAATCATTTCATGAGTTCTCTATTGCCTGTTGAATCAGGTCAGCTTGTTTCGGTACTAACAACAAGCGAATAACTTTTGAAGAAACCTATCGGTCTATAGGACAAGCATACATCAAACTAAAGTTAATTGTTTATGAAACGACATTTTACGCAAATCATTTGTATTTGATCAGAAACAGACTCAATTATGTCGTTTGACTTTGACATAGAGACCAATCTAAATCATTGGGAGTTAACATGGTTTATGTATTTTCGTTGATAGCTACGTATACATTACAGCTACTATTGAGTGAATATTGAGTAAATATAAGTCGTTTTTGTTAATCTAGCTCAGCTTGTTATTTTGGTGAACATAAAATGACCTACTTAGTACACAGAAAGACAGAACATACAAAATTGGTGGGATTAAAAAAATTAGTGACTTGCAAATATGGAGAAAAAAATACTTCAGTGATGAAATTACGAATGAAGAACGAAATAAAATTATTTCAATCATTCTAAATACAAAATCATTTGTTGCATACTGATTAAAAACAGGAATTACGGGTAAATGTTTCCAATAAAAGTTCATTGGATAATATTTCAATAATCATTATTTAACTCTATATTTTTATTGTATTCTTACAATATACAAAAGATTCATACACATAAGCAATAAATGCTGGTAGAATACTACATAAATAAACTGTATCCACAGATAGTTTACTGGTTAGATTAAATGGCCTGTAACAGTTAGGTGGCAAGTTTAAGTCAAGCTCAGTTTATCTGGATTATATCCGCCAAATAGTAGAAGTAACCATCACAAATAAAAGTTTTAGGCTGGAGGCTCGATAAACAAACCTGAACTTTTATACTCAATTTTATTAAAAATTTGATTAGAATACAGTATGATCGAATTTATTCGTTGAAAAATAAAATAAAACACACAGTTTATCTAATACTTATCTGAAATGTCAAAGTTATGTGTTGCGCCCTTCTAATCACCGTTTATGTTAATATATAATCCTGGTCGGTATAGAAGTGGGTTGGAAGAAAGCTATTAGCGGGTAAATTAAAACGTAACATTAATCTGTAAAGTCATTGACTATTGGGCTGAGCTGCGTCCAGATATGCAGACCGATTAATATGAACATAAACAGTACCAGACCTTAAGTGATACGGTTACACAAGCGCAGATGTATATATCCTCAATATTACCCTCAAATCATGAGTTTCAATAATGTTTCATGATATTTATAGCCTTCTTCCAACCCTCCCCTAACTAAGTTAAGTCTTAATATAATTGATACCAGTGGTATTCCGGTTATTTTTTTATTCATTACGTCAATTTTCCTGTACTGATGTAGTGAAGTAATTTAGACTGATATAAAGTTGTGTCCGATTCTAACGTTGCTCTGACTGACTGACTAATTCCATTCCAAATATTTATTAAATCTATCTGTATATATGTAAACATGTATTGATGAGTTACTATCAATAAAGATGATTCACTGATTTACTGTTATGGTAAGAAAATAATAATCATAATAGATAAAATAGAAAATGTTTCTATCAATTACCATTAATTGTTGATAATTTTGTTCAAGTATTTGAAGTGATTCATTAAGAACTTGTTCCTCTTCTTTTGATCGTATCGGAAGCTATTTAGACAGAGAACAACAATTATGTGACAAATGTAATTGATAATTGATTGGAGATGCACCAAATCAAGAGTTTTGAAAGATTACAAGGGGATTAGGTTTATCCGAAAAAATCCCAGAAAATGCATTTGTTTTCTCAAGTCAAAACATACAGGTACAAAGGTTAATAACGATAATACCATGAAAATATTTTGACTGAAGTAAGTGTACAATAGTGACTTAGTGGTTAAAGCACTTGAGCTGCAATTTGTGAAAGTCATAGGTTTGATTGAACCCTGATACACATATACTTCAGTTTGAAAAGCATAGTGGCGTATTTAGCTTTAATACAAACAGCATTCAACATAGAGCCAACAACATAAACCCCCTATTGGATAAGTGAGTAACATTCCCAGAAAGAATAAGAAGTGAAACTAATAGGAAATAATTTTGAGATTGATTACCCACGGTAATTTGTATACAAACTACAGTTATTAATTATAAAATATTGAATTGAAAGCTAATCAAGCAGACTTTTTTCTTTTAAATAACGATAGATTAAATTAACGTGAAAAGTGGCGTAAAATATGTGCCCGTTCAAGTTGTTGTACATCATAGAAACAAGCAAAAAATGGAATTTATATAAGTGATTGCAACAATATGACACACAAATGGACAATAAAATGAGACAGAGAATGGATGTGTCTGTATGCAAATATGATCGACTTTATTCTACATAATGAAATTAGATCATCAGCTATCGGTTTTTTTTCTTGGGATAAAACATGAACCATTTTTTTGACACGACTGAGACTGGTAAATTCATCGATTATCTTTATTTCTTAATCAGGTCATCCTTAATGTCCTTCCAACCCTTAGCTAGTATAGCCTATTGATGTTAGTAGTTTCTCAACATCAACCAAATAGGGTTCATAAACTTACTAAATAATTTGTCGTTTAACCTGTGTGAATCGACATATCATTTAGTCAGTTATCTTATTTAGAGTAAAGGCTATCTGGAGCGAAGTAGTTGAGTTAAATCATATCCTTTTAGCTAGAAGGTTGTCAGAGTGTGATTTTAGAATAATAAATCGACTATGTAAAAAACCAGAGAAACAATTAAAATAAAATAAATAATAACCTTTTGTTGATTAGATTTGCATCGATCGATTTCGTTCTTAAAGTTCAACACTTCTCGATGAAATTGTTCATGACGCCTAGTAGCTTCTTCTACGGCTGAAAAAATGAATACAGTAATATTTACAAGAAATTTAACTTATTAACCAGAAAAAGGTTGTTTTTACTTAACTTTAAGGCACCATTTTATACGTGAGGGCATGCGAAACTAATAGCCGGATGCTTGAACCGAAGTAGGGGTTCGAACCCGTGACATCGGGGATTAAAGGTTATGTGACTAAATCACTAACCATCGTTCCACAAATATATGGCATTAGTATCAATAAGACTGATGATAACAGTGGTTTGAAGTATGATAAATAACTATTTACGACTTTGTACGAGTAATGAAACTACTCGTGTTTAATACCATTCTTTAATTCATTAAGATAAAATAATTCCATCTGTATATGTTGGTGTATTTTTACAGAAACAAGTGTTAAAGCTCTAGTGTTCCCTGCAAATGTGACAGAGATATCGATACAGTGAGCCACAGTTATTATCAGCCAATGATAACGCACTTAAGTCTCGTGACTCACTACTACGTCTTCTATTTGCACAAACAATACTGACCAACCTACAAACACACAAATATACATTCAAACCTTTGTATAATTTCTTTGGCACAGTTAATACGTATTGATTTAAGGGGTTTAATCTGAAATGTTAACGTCCTTATTAAAACCAACTAGTGTCACACGTCATTAAATAGCTTTAGATACAATCTGATAAACAGATACCAATAGAAGTTACAAATAAACACAGAGTCAGATAGCATTTAAACTCCTGTGCAGAAGGAAAGCGTTTCGGCTATTACACATAAGAAAATGAATGGTATAAGACTGAACCGGAGATTGATGACAGCCATCAGGAAGATAGTATTACGCACCCAAATTTATCTGTACTGAAAGGGCTAAGTAACGAGTCCACATAAACTTGTATCTCGCATAAATTATTTCTCCACAATTCGTTGTGTTCACCAGTTTACATGTGCGTGTGAGTAAATATGAATACACTGGAAGCAGTAAACAAGGTGTGAAGTTGAGGTTGCCGAGACACATAACAGTTAGGGTTCTAAGGTAGAAAATCAACTAAAACGAGTAACAGAATAGGTTTAGCTTGATATTTATCAATAATGTGCATCAACGAGGCTGCAAAGAGTTGGATCCTGGTAACACGTTGAGCAAGATACTACGGATTAACAGTATAGGTGGATCGTGGGACTGTGTAAGGAATTTAATATAGTGCAATATATGGTGCACAATCTAACCCATCAGACAAAGTAAGCTAAACTCAGATAACAAACAAACAACGTCTAGATAGTGAATTAACATAATCAGGATGTATAGATGTATAAAAATTAGCAAGTTCTAGTATCGTTATTTAGTCTTCTGTCTATTTTTCTGTCTTACACCTATTGATAGAGTAAACCAATAACGGTAAACTGAGTCATAATACAGGCTATATCACAAATATTCCTAGATAATCCTGATATTATGCAATAGCAAAAAAATTACTGTTCAGTCCCTAATCATGTGTAAACCTATAAACTCTAATTGTTTTTAACTATCAACATAACAGAGAAGTGGCGTGAAAAGAAGAGTCTTACATTTTCGATTTGTTCCATAGGATGCATTTTGTACAGTTTGAAAACGTTCCATAATCCATTGTAAGCATTGTTCGATTGGACTAATTAATTTACCTTGAATAAGGTGAGCATTTTCTAAAATGGTGCCATTTTTAAGAGATGTGAATGCAGGGTGGTTCAACATAGTAATGGATGTTGAGCAAACAGAACTAGAGACAACACTAGGTGATGAAAATACCGTTGAAGAAGGTGTAAATTCTCGATATAAACGTTGAAGATCCAAAAATTTCTGGTGTAATGTACAAACACTGGAAAAGAATAAGAAATTTTTGGAATTCAATAAAGTTATTCGTAAGAATAAGAAATTATGTAATGAAAAGCTAAAGCAATTGAAAACTAATCTGAATGGAGAACGGCGAATAAAAGCTTGCTAATTTGCTTTTAGCGCACACTGTTCCATCAAAGTGTAATGCAACTACCCCACCCGATGATAGTAGAAAAGGTGATATCTTATGAATCATATAGAAAATATAACAGAATTATACTTTTGACAATTTGTAGCTGATATCAAACTATGATGTAGACTAATTTCCTAATTGAACAAAAACTTCACATAAACCTATTTATAACTAAAAGTAATGTTGAAAGGTTACCTTTACAACAATTCCAAATGAATTGAAGAATCCACGATCAATCAGGAATTATTGGATATCCATTCCATTTCATTTAGAGAATTTGAAACACCATTTTCTTTTTGATTTAGAGTTTTCAAATACTATTTCACTATCATGTTGTAAACTTAAACTTTATTTAATAAAGCAAATAATTGTTTTACGAGAAATTAACTAATATTTCTCCTCGGAAACAAACTAAATAAAGGTTTTAAAGGGTACTGGACAAAGATTTCTGTTTTAATTGGGATTTTCGTATCAATAAGACTTATACAGCTTCAGATAGTAGTGAAATGAGGCTAAATCAAGTCTCACGACATGAACATGATACTATTCAGTTATTAAGTCAGTGTGTACATTTTTATGATGTTTTTCAAAACATTTTATTCATTAGTTACCGAATCAATTGATTGTGCTGATTATAGTTTCCTACTAGAAAATTGTTTATTGAAATTAGTCATTAGTGATCATAAATTTCTGTATTTCTATAGTAAATGTATTGATATTTTTAAATTTTCATAGTTTAAGTTATTTATTTCTTTTAATTAGACAACTATTTAAAACTAAGAAGCAATGAACGGCTGTTTCGTTTTGATATGAGGTTTATGCGATGAGCATCCCATATTGAATCGAATCTAGAACTATCAGTCTCTCAGGAGAGAGCTTAATCTTAGGCCACTAAGCCAGCATTCAATGATGCAAATGCCTAAAGTCAATCAATTTGCAACATTGCGCGACCATTTTCCATCTCATGTGGTGGATAACTATCTCACGTAGTGGTCTAAAGTCCAGGCGCTCGCGTACTAGACTAATGGTTCTAGGCTCGGTCCAATGTAGGGCACTCGATGCTGAAGAGTTCCATAGGAGGAATAAACAGCTGTCCAATGCTTCCTGGTTCCCAATGGTTGTCTAACCAAAAGGAATGAATGATTTAATTATTTATTTCAAGATGACAAATTAGGATATTCTCTCGTCTCAGCAAAACACCTTCAACATGTATTTATTTATTTCTGTGCTTTTATGCAATTATGAAATATAGTATTGGAATTATTATCGACAACAATATAATGAGTGAAAAAGAATAAATTTAATGAATTTTACTGTTTCTATTTAAAACTATCTATCCTAAATTATGTATGAACACAAGATTATAGTAAGGATAATATACAGATAAGCAGACTTAAAGTGTATGTATGTAATAGAGTATATTCTAATTTACTGGTAATATCATGTGACGAGGATACTGATAACAGTGGTAACAAAACGCAGTATGATCAGTTATATATAAATATTTGATATGTTATGTAAGAGCCACGGATATTTGAAAATCTAACACTCTATATGAAATAAACTATAAAAGAAAGGAATGGAATACATGAAAGTAAAGCATAATATAAACCACTAATCAATCGGGCAAACCTCAATCAATTTGTAATGACACAGTAGAAAATCAATGGTGAACAAATGAGTTTAAACTACTGTGTCCATAAAAAACCCTAACATTATTATTAATTGGTGTATGGAATGAGTGAGCATATTGTCCGGTTTGCGTATTAAACAAGTCACTTGCATATTGACCTGTATAAAACTGTTATTTCATCAATTAAGAGGTATCACGAAAATAATGTTAGACTTAAAAGTAAGTTTAAGCACTAAAATTAAAGATGGTTTATATGGTTGCGAGAACCGTAGGATTTCTGGAAAATATGCTGATATTAATAGTGATTTCTGTTGGATAATTCGGTTTATGAAAATTCTTAAAGTTCAATGGCTTGGCAAAAGTTGTTCGAGGGTTTTCTGGCTTCTTTGACTGTTTGTTGGATAATTATTAACATCTAAAAACATCTATAAGATATGAAATAGTAATGATGTACTATTGCAGTCTTCACTATGAACTAAAATTTTACAGTTGGACAAGAAATTTACAGGTAAATCAATATTCCTATACTTTTGTTCGGCTTTGATAGGCTGAAATTCATCGGTAAAAAGTTCTACATCTTTAGACTTCATCAGCAAGGTATATATGGAACTGTGATCGAAACGTCCTATTGTACGACATTCCGCTTTCATATATCACACTTATTAATAATCGATCATATATCGATATACACAATTGGTCATTGGCACACCTGTCTAGATACTACTGTGAACAAGGTAGTTTAACACATTACAGACGAAGTTTCGTAAGTTTAGTTTATTAATACAAACCTTCGAAATATCCAAGTCGAACAAACACCCAGTGAAATTCCAATGTAATATACATCGAAAGTAAAATTTTACGTAATCACTACATACGAGTTATACTTTTATGTGAAAGCTCCTAATATTACTAATTAGCTGTTCATACGTAAAAATAAGTGGATCAGAATTTGAAGTAGCAACTCACTAGCTGAAATTCATGTAGTTTTACTACTAAACTACTGTAATTAAAAGATTGAGATAAAAAAATATTAGATATTTTAAAAATCGATGTTCGTACTAGTCCGTTGTGAAGGATTGACATTTTGACATAATTTTAACCAATACATGATATAAGACGATAACATGGCAACCAACAATCCATTTATTCAATGTCAACAATAAACAATATAATCATAATTGAGTTAGATAAACAAAAATTTATACACTCTACTGAATTATCAACTAATCATTAGCCTATACTAGTCAGAATAGTACAAATAATTTTGAACACTAAACTCAATTAATTATCATAACTTACTTCCTATAAATTTGTTCTGTTTGCATATATCGCCCAGTACGTAAATGTTGTACTTGACTGAATAATCCATTGATTTTTGCTTCAATTTGAGTTAGTTGATCACGCCAACGTCTTATTTCATTATTAGTATCGAATACATGTTGACGAGGTAGTTCAGATTTCAACTAATTTCAACGTACAAAGGAAATAAACAAATTAAAGAGTAAATGAAACTTTGTTTATTGTTTATATACTGAACACACTAGGTTTTCTAATAAAAAAAGACTCAATTAGAGAAACAAATGAAGTGGTACAGTGTTGATATTTTTGTGACTATATTGGTGCCTGATTAATTCACTCGTTAACTGATAAGCAATCCATTGTCTTAGTATTTTGATAAAATAGACTGTATAGAAATAGCGTTTTATTCAGTTGTACATATAATCAGTCAGCTAACCAGTATTTCTGTAATTTAAAAATCTATTTGGTTAGAAGTTTAGAGATAAGTCTCGTAAGTAAAATTATAACTCCATTTGAATAACAGCTAAGGATATGATAACATTGATAACGATTTACTTTAAAATATACGATTCAAACTCTACAATATCATATCAAAACTCGAGATAGAAGCATAAATATTAGGGACTAATTGATTGCTTGCTTAAATTAACTTTAGATTGGAATGAGAAAAACATCAATTAGTACTTAGTGAATTATAGTGGTGAAACAGTGAATAAGTAATTATATAATTCAGCTTTTAAGAAAACAGGTTACACAATCGATCTGTGCTCCACCTGTTTGCATTTGCAAAGCCAGATAATATGACTAGCCTTCAAATAAGCAGTCTGCTTCAATGCCAAGTATATAAATCACTACCTGGTAAATAGGTAATGTTCTAGTGAACATTATCGATTAGATAATGTGATTGAAAAACATGACAATTATAATAACGAACTATATCAAAATCGAAACCAAACTGTCATTAACATACAGTAGTTTATAATATTTGATAATTATGCAGTAAAAAATCGTTGTCCATAATTGCTGTTACATGAATTACAAATGAATCAACTTTTAATGCATAATGATAATTTTGTATAATAAAATAAAGAGAATTGGGATCTGATTAAATTACGATACTTTTATGCTTTTATAGTTATAGAATACTGTAAATTTTTGAATGTGTACAAAGGGATGGATGAGAGGGATAGATAAATAGGCAGGTAGGTTAAGTGGAGAGATGGAAATAATAAAATTTTGCTATTTTCTCATTTTAGCAACAGTTGACTTTGATTCAACAAAGTACACAACAATTTGATTTCAGTATAGAACAAAATTAACAATTTTGTCTACTGTAAATTTGCACTTATTTATTTATAGTACATAGTCGACATGAAAGGTAATATGAACAATGTAAGTAATAATGACAATAAAAACAATTGAAATGACCACTAAAAACGTTTTTAACACAATAATATACTAGTGATAGTAAGCTGGATGAGTTAACAACAGTTATTTATAACTGGCCGATACTATGGATACAGTATATATATATATATATATATATATATATATATATATATATATATATATATATATACAGAAAGAGAGAGCATATCTGACCTCATTTTCCTGTACTAGAAAGCCCGATCGCATATATTTATGCGTACCTCTTAAGGAGAAACATTCTTAAGTCAAGGGAATTTTGAAAAACCAAAGTGAAATTTTATTCATATAAAAAGAACTGATTATTTGGTATACAAGAATCACAATACTTGTATCACAGCAAACAATGTCAAATTTGTTTAAGCTTTAGTTCTACTCAAATTTTATCGGACAAGCTGAAATGTGCCCACTAGTCTAAATGATTTGATATTGCGTGCAATGTGTTTTATTGTTAATTGATTTGAGGTAGTTGATAGGGAACTCTAGGACTAGGTTTCGTGCTAGTTGGCAATACTCAGTAAGACGTACCTACAATCTCGAGAAAACTGATACTACATGTGAGAGTCAAACCTAAACCACCAAGTATCACAGTCTGCGAAGTTACTCTTAAGCTATTTGGGCTGCGAATGGACTCCTATGGGAGGGAGGTATTTACATTGATTGATTACTGAGTAGTAATTTCTAATTCAGTAATTTTCCAACATTGAGAATTTTCAGCGAAATATATTTAGGTTTTTTTTAAAAAATATAACTGATAAAAATAGATAACATTACTAACGATTGCATAAGCTTCGTTAAAAAATATTAGTTCACCAGGATAACAAGTACACAAAACACATGACAAGGACAACAGTTATTACTTACAAAGTAAGACAATGAATCGAATGTCAATGAATTATGTCAGCTTAAGAAGAAAAACATGATAACCCTGATTCCGGATTATGTGTAACAGCAACAGAATAAAAACGTTCAAGTTATGAAGCTTCTGCTTATATAACCAACTTGTACACACATAAATAAAAAGAGAACAGTATGATATATATATATATATTACAAACCTCAACAACTCGCCGTTCTAAAGCAGTCAATTGTGCTTGGACTTGAATACAATCACGTAGAGCTCGATTACCAGCCCACTGTAAACGATCCAAACGATGAGCTTCATTTCTTGCAGCTAATTCACGTTCTTGTAAAGCAATATCATATTCATCCCATAATCGGTGAATTTGTTCAATTCGAAGGAATAAATCAATTGGTAGTAAACCACGTTCAATAGATGGCTTTTTGAGATGTAAAAATTTTTAAAAAACACTTAGATTAATTATAGACAAGTTAATCATGATGAATAGAATGAATTCTTAAAGGTTCTAAAATAGTAAAATGAATATAGTGTGCCATGAGCAGTTAACATATTCATTTACTAAAGCGAAATATTCATCCTTAGTTCAGTTTAAAGATTTCCCATAATGCCCCAATACGAACAAGAGAGGAGAAAGTTCACTTATACTCTTGAAATGCTCTCATACGGCTTTACAATTATAGCCTCTAAAACGAAATTTCTATTCAGCGCCTTCACATTGGAAGGGGGGATTAAGTGAGATAGAAAACTGAACGTCCAGTGCTTAAACTGGGTCAGTAAACACGGAGTGTTGTTCACCAAGATGAGTTAGAAAACTCTGGTTCTAAACCAATGGTTTACATAGATCCCAGGATTCTAAGAGGAAAAGTCGTGCATGAACTCGTTTTCAGTCACTGATGACCATGGGCTAGAAGCTCCTGATGTTACCCTACTACCTTGTGAATTAGAATTCGAGGTTAAGGGTTTGAGAAATTATACTTTAAGAAAACTAACTGCTTCGGCTTACCAGTCCGGGCAGTATCCTAGCCCACACAAATTTTATTTAGTATAACACATGCTATATTTTAAAGCCCAGTTGTGTCAGATTTTGTTTAAATTAAATTCTTGAAAAATAGAAATTAAGCAAATTAGAAATGTTCGAGTTGATGAGACCAAACAGTAAGGGCATCAACTTTGAAGAAAGTAAACAAGACTAAACGATAATACTTGATGATTGATTATATTATTATTATCACGAATTAATTGAAACTTCAGTAATTTGAAATTTTGTTTCAACACAATAGATTAAATGGCACTATACTAACCAAACGACCTAAAGGTTACAGATAGGAACATATAAATGGTTTATTAAGTATGAGGCGATGTTGATAATTCAAACACTAAGACATATTAATGAATGACATTGCTATTTAATAGATTTAAATTTAAAAAGTAAAAGTCGAAATTTTCCATAAAAGTAAATGAAATACATTTGAAGAAGTTTGTACTCGTCAAGTACTGTGATACTACTTGTGTTCAGCTTATTATGAAACAAATTCCATTCAACCAGAACACTGAATCTAAAAAACATACTACCGTGGTGTATGCTACTTATGTTGACAGATATAAATAGTATGTAACACCAATCAGAAATGGAATGCCTGGAAGCAGAAGATTTAAAAGATCGAATTGAAGGAATCGTGAAGCATGTAAAGATCAACTGAAGGAAGATGTGCAAATAAAGTATTTAATGTATAGTTTTCATGTTCCATGAAGGCACTTTGTAGGTTTGCGTTAAACAATAAAGTGGTTTCCCCGATTGAGTTCTTCGTTCACTACACTACTAATACTACTACTATTATTACTGCTAATAATAATAGTTATTAATATTATTATTGCTACCATTATCATGATTAGTATTATTATTATGATAACTCCGAAGCACATCACATTGAACTGGGTTAGTTTTGTTTAAGGTTATAAAATGTATTGAAACACTAGTTTGTTGATAAATTAAGTAAACAAATTTTCTGAAACTGTAAATATTTAGGATATATATATGATTTCATATATCATTAGAATAAACGATAAGATTGTCATAATTATTATAAGCATACATGAATGAAACTAAATTATGCAATTTGTCAAGAGTAATATTACTAGTAGTAATGATAAACATTATCATTATGTGACAAATTAATCCACATAAATTTCATTTTATAGGACAAAATGACAAGTATAAGGAAGTTGAAAAACTTAAATTTAGCAAAGTAAATACAAAGAGAATAAAGCCGTACAAAAGTATTGGACGAACGGATGGATTATAAATGCACAAAGTAAATATCAAGTTACTAATACTGACGTTTTAAAAATGTAAGCCGAAGAGTTTCCATCCAATCAGAACATGATGGAGCTTTCTAGAATATCAACAAGGCATGCTATTATTGGTCGGTAGTATAATATATCTCTGAGGATTGGCCGAATCATAATGTTGATTTAACAAACGCTAATATCTATAAATACCCTTGATTTTCTGTACATTTCGATTCTTACCAAATAAACACTACTCCAGCTTTTCTTCTGTCTTCTGATTTGCGATGGTTCAACGTTCGAGTGTCGTAGTCATAAACTGTATTCTGTGTTATTCAAGTAGCGAACTTAACAGAAAGGTTCGTGTCGCCAAGGCAGAGTAAAACTAACAACCAATTCCTTTAGAACACATGAATAACGTTTCTGACGCCTGACAGAAAAGGCCTCAGAAAACTTTGGGATATTTTAACTTGGCTATTTATTGATCACCTTAAAAGATTTCAAAGTATAAACCTGATGTCATATGGGCAAGAGATATTGAGCGATTACGCTATTTAAAGTGTTTCGTTCCCTTGTTCTAAAGCTTTATGAGACATATTCAGAAAAAAACTAAGATGTTTTCTTTTCTGTTTGGCCAGCTATTGGTAACATAAAAGATGTACTTGTCGACATTTGATTGAATTATTGAACACGTTATTTTATACAGGATTAATAGTTTGATTGGAAGATAAGTTTTGGCGAATGCAGTGTTAAGCCTCCTGATGATTATGCTTGCAATTTTATCACCTTTGAAGTTGAGATGGGTGAATATTGGTGTTTTATTGAATTTGGCCACATCCATCTTAATGTCTTCAGGTTTTTTACACTTATGAATTTCTATGGATAGCAGTTATCTCTTCAGCATTTTTAAACATTCATCAATTCTTCCAGTTTGTTAGTGGTACGTTTAGTTTCCACTCTACACAATAGTATTTTAATCAGTGTTCCCTTGTAACTAATTCGACAAAAACTACTGAAATTCAAGTATGGACTATTCCAATTACTGTTTTGCTAAACCGAACGTTGAAAAGTCCAACCTGCTCTCCGTTGCATAGGAATTTTAAGAAAGTTGAGTATGTCGTTCTTTTTATGTTCGATAGTTAAATGCATATTCTGACGAGCATTTGTGGGGAGTTTTATTAAATGAATTCCATTCTGTTTGTTGTTGCGAAAAATTGACGTATCATATACATGCCTGGAGTATTTCAGCCACGTGTTTTTAAAATAATAAAAAAAATATTGGCATAATTGGGACTAATGGACTTCACATTGCTACACCATTAATTTGAAGGCATAATGTGCTGTTGAACTCAAATTGAACGTCTTTTATATATATATATATATATATATATATATATATACTGAATTTTTTTCAAGCCAAAACAGAAGAGTATGCAAGGAAGAACAGAACAACAATATTAATGAATTCAGGAAAAACAACATGTTGAGGTATCTTCATTTAAGGAAAAGTTCCGGTATAAACTATGGTAATACAGTGTTTGGATTATATATCAATAACAATCGAGGCTCGATAATGACCACTACTGTACTTTACAGTATTGTGATGAGGATATACGTGATAAAGTGACTATGTTTCTTTAAAATTAACAGATATTGATATGAAATAAAGCAAATTGATTGGAGTTACACAGCTGGATCTCAACTAAGCAGTCTAGAGGTACTGAGTGTTTCACTGTGAGATCTGAAGTTCCAAGTTTTACTCTCTAGCATTATCGTGGACAAACATTAGTAAGAAGTTCCAAAATGGTAAGAAAACTCTGTCTAGTGGTTTGAAATTCTAACTTCAATTAACTTGCAACATCTTCATTGTATAACGATCCAGTGGTGCTCACCTTAAGACTTGAAGTCCGTGAGTTTGATTCCGAATGAGGTCGTGAATGTACGCTGATGAAGAGCTACATATTGAGACAAATACAACTTTTCAGTACTTTCTAGTTTTTAATGGTTATCTAACTTAGAATAATTCGTGATAGGAATTATAAAAAGTGAAGTTAATATTGGTAAAAAAATTTTCAAGATAAAAAGAAAGAACTATGATCTATTTTAATACAAATTAACAATAACTTTTCCTTTTTACCTTTAATTCTTCATACATACGAACTAATTGTTGACGTTCTCTTTCCCTTCTTGGTCGTTCATCACGTCTATGTCGTCGTATTTCATCCATAACACGTTCTTGCATTGATTTCAAATCTGATGGAAAATGACGATTAGCCATACGATCGGTAGTTGATCGTAACCATTGTATTAGATCACTAGCTAAAATACGATAATCTGACCATAGTGATTTTAATTCATCTGATAGTTGATTAGAAGCGGTAAGAAGTTGAAAAGTTGAATCAATTGATCTACCAGTAGAATTTTGATCATGATGATATAAAGAAGGCATAGGTGGTACAATTGGTATTGGATATAATGAATGTTTTGATGAATTACATACTAGTTTATCATAAATTGAGGCTACATAAGTTATAATCGATCGTTCATCAGTTGTTTTTGCAATATCTAAAACAAAAGCCAAAAAACCCAAATGAGAACAAAGTTGTAAAAGATAGATAACATTCACGTAATTTTAATAGTTAGTAGGATTTCATCAGTTTGTTGGTTTGATACATAATCAACTAGTTTGAAGTCTTATATTCTGTAAACGAAAAGAAAACGTTTTAATCCATAATGAAAAAGCAACTCAATAAGACTGGACGGCATGAATCGTTTATTTTTTTTTTTAAGAAAAAATTTATAACTCCTAACAATACTTTGAAGCGTAACAAATAGATCTTTAAGTAGACTAACTCTAGTTATTTGTTTAACAATTTACAACAATGAAATACACAATGAAACATTATGAATTTGTTTAGGAAACTATCTACCTTTTTTATTGTCTTAAGAAAAAAACAATATAGTCTGCATCTTTCTGATACATTGTGGGATCATTGGTCAAAATGTCTCACAGCCAAAACTAAATACTTATGGTTATACAATCACTTTAGTAGCGTACATCATTTTAGTCTATTTATATGTGAGATTGATACTGATTAGTAAAGAAATAAAACATCCTTTAAAAAAAGTGGAATTATAACTCTTACCGTCTGAATCAAATAAACGAGTAACTTCAAGTTCACGTTCAGCTAAGTCAAATGTTAAATCAAGATTTTCACGGGCAGATTGACGATCAACTTGACGAAAATCAATTAAATCCGGTCTAAATTAAAACAAACAGAAAGATATTAAATTATGACAATGATAGAGCTCGCTATCCATGTAAATTATAGATTCAATTAAAGTGAAAACAAAAATAGTAACTAGCAAATATGTATACTTTAAAATAATATTATAGGTAGAAGAAAATTAAACTGATCAAAAATATTGATTAATAAACAGATTATAAGTATTAGAATAAAAAAAACACTTGAGTCTTGAATAGAATTACAGTTACCATGACATAAATATAAAACTTTTCAATAAGTCAATAGAATTCTATAAAATCGAAAACATTGTTTTTTTTCGTAATAAAGAGGTAATGTACAAAAAATGAAAACCTATGTATGTAATTAACATCAGCTTATGACTTTGACTACGTACTGAGTTTTGTATTCCGGTATTATCTGTTTCAAATTGCACTTTCTTTATCATGCATTGTAAAAATACAACTTCTACGTAACACAATAGTATATGAGCATTATGATGCGGTTCTATCCCTCCAAATGTAAAATGTTACTTCAGGATTGGCTTGCATCATTGCTTGAATCAGTGAAAAGGATGAAGTAACTGAGCGTGTCGACCGCTTCACTTGTCTTGAGAGTCTCCTTAGTACTGATCGTCTGGTGACTGACGAAATCTCGGTACGGATTCAGAAAACTTGTGTCACTTTCACCGTAGGCGAGATATCTGTCTTCCAACCAAAGGACGACTTTATCGAGCAGCAGTTTTTCTCCACAATACTTTATACAAGTGAAACATGGTCATTAAAAAAAAGCATATTCGTAAGTCACTGGTATTCGATTACAGGTGTCTTTGAAGAATTCCTCATGTATTTTAGGGCCAGAGAGTAAGGAGTGCCTGGATTAAGAACGCGGTACTCGGTAAAGATGGAAGATCGATTGATGTGGTAGTAAATCTTTATCAACTGAGGTGCTTGGGACACGTGTTACAAATATCCATCCGTCGCCTACCTCAACGGATGATGTTATCTAGTGCAGGAGCAGGCCGGAAGAAAGCTAGGGGAGGCCAAACCAAAAGATGAAACCAGTCCATGAAGTCGTTGACAACTGGACTGAGCCATGTTAATATGTGTAGACTTAGTATTTAGGGTTTGTGTACTTATCCTAGCCAATAGTAAGAGGCTTAGAATGACAGCTCAAAATCGTTTGTGATAGCGCAGACAAATCCATTCTTTGTCCCCTACAAATTCTGAGGTTCTAAATTCCTCTTTTTTTCACTTTGATAATTTATCTTCGTTTCAAGTCATATCATCTATTCCTATTCTTTCCTATTACCATTGATGCTGTTACTACCTCTACTATTCTGGGATTCGGCCTGACAACTTCATATCTCTGTGCTGATGGAATATGACAACTTGAACCGATGGACATATGTACAGGTTCTATGAATGACTGACGCGCATTATGTTAAGGTGTGATGGATGTCGCGATATCTCGATTATAAGTGGTCATAGAAAGATCTTTATCTATACACGTAATAGTATTCATGACCAATACGATAAGCTGTCGTCATACATTGTTACTAATCAGTCACTAAGTAACCAGTCAGTGGTATTTTTAGTTAGTCAGTCAAGAAGCAACGTAGAATTTCGCACAACAGACCATCGATTAAAGTTGGTACATTATATCAATAAAATGTGATTAGTACCAAAGCTGTAAAAGTATCAAAGATATTAGAACGAGTAGGTATAGACGATATGATTCTAGAACGAATGACTTCGTGGAGTAAGAAATGTTTAATGCACTTTTGAAACTAGAAATCCAAAGATAAAGAGTGGATACAGTTGCGTCATTGGAACTGATTCTGAGCCATGTTACGTAACGTCTCCAACTATTAGTCACGATAATCGCAAAGAATACGATCAGGCAGTCTACATCTACGAACATGACTCAGACCAACACTTAATGACTTCATGGACTTATCCTATGTTTTTGTTTAGCCACCACTAGCTTTCTCCCGACGTATTCTTAAGCTAGTCAAGAACTTTGATCAAGGTAGGACGGTGGAGGTTACTCAGTATATAACTCAAACACTTCAGATGATGAAGAATCACAATCTGATCAACCAGTGGTATATTATTTGGTCATTAATTTGAATAGTTGTTTATTGGTTAAAATTAAAATTTATTTACTACGTTCAGTCACAGATCTATTGTACTTAATACTGAATCAGAAGTTATGGTAGCCAGTATTCATGATCAAGATGTTTGATCTAGAAGACAGCTAAAAGTCTAGTCCGTATTATTCAGAGTAAAAAATTGTAGAAATTGAAGTGAGCTAGTGGAGACACGGCTAATCATCTGTATGATGTAATTCGACACCCTAATGGCAAAGTTAATTCAGAGCGACATTATACTGAATGACTAGCATTGAATAGATTCCCAGTAAATGTATAAATTAAATTGTTAGTAAACAAATGAGAAGAACAACGCAGTTAAAAACAAGAATTAAGATTATTATATCAAGAAAAATGTGTATTCGAACGACAGCTTAAAAGTGATTTGAACTAACGAAGTCGTTAAATCTGTCTAGCATCAAAAATAAAACTTGAAGAAGGTTAAATACGTATCAGAAAGTAGTCAGAGACATTTTAAAAATATAGACATGTTTCATAACACTCACATTGCGATTAAAGAAAAAACATAATTGTTAATTGACTTCAGAATCTCTTTTAAAAATAGTACAGTGATCTGTCTAAGAGTTAATCACTAACATAATACTTTAAAATGCTAACCTGTAAAAGGAAGTTTGAAAAAGCCTATTATAAGCTATTAGAGTCATTAATAATTTCCGTCATACTTTTCCCAAAAATAGGATATTTATAGCTTTGACATAAACACAAATTATAAGGAACATAAAAGCTGTAAGTAAGAAATTACAAGACAAAAAAATATTACTAGTTATTTCAGTATTTTGATAGTAGAAGATGCCTCTTAGAAAAATAGCGCATTCTAATTTAGTTACATGTTTACAATGATCGATCCGATAACCACTGAATCCTTCAAGTCATTTGTTGATCAAAAGATAAAGTATACTAAATTGGATATAAGAGTACAGATACATATAATTATAGACAAATACACATACCTATAACGATGAATCAAAGCAAGGAATGCACGACCATCTTTCCATGATTCAGTAAAATCTTTTATATATACACCTGGATAATTTGCTGTGACTGCTCGACACCAACTAAGTAATGTTTGTTTAGCTGCATTATCCATGGATAAATTAACTCGAAGATCCGATTGTAATTTTGTCTGATTTTCAATTAATTCGGCCAACTAAATATATTTTTAGTGAATGGCAAAAAGAAACAAATAGAACAAGATAAAAATGAAAGCCAAAATGATATGAAGGAAAATGTACTCGATGAATGTGATGATGAAACAAATAGAAGGGTGGGGCAAGATCATAGATCGATTGAAGTTGGATTAATTTCATCCGTCGTTTCTAGTTTATTAAAGGCTAATAGTTGGAGGTTCAGTGTTGATATCTTGTTCATATTGTCGCCGAATAGTGAAAAACTGCAGTGTATCAGGATGCCAGTTGAACTAATCCTCAATTTTCTACCCATCGTTACAGTCACAGGTATGTATATGAATACAGTTTCATATCTAATCCTGAGGATGGATCATCTACATCCACCTAACAACAAGAATAATAAATATGTACGGATCTGAATTTTTTAAAAAAAGATCATCCAACTCTTTGAGTATTTGAATTTTTTATTATCTCATTCTCTTATTTAAGAAGAGAATACAAATGGAAATTAAAAAGAGAACAAACCAGTAAGAGAAAATACACTACTGATATAAAGTGATTAATTTCAAGTATACCCTCTACATTTTTATCTTTCTTTGTAGAAGGAAAAGAAGTATTCATCTATATCGATTCTATCAATAAATCAACTAACAGAATACAGAGAGAGTGAGAGAGGAAGATACAAAAAACATACATCTTTTTAGCCAACACGAAAATCAATAAACTTAACTTTTTAGCGGAAAAAATTAGTCAATATACCTTTTGGTTTTGTATGCTAATAATAATAATGACAGTGTTGGAAGAAATAAATACATAGAGATAATTGCTTAACGATTTATAATGAAGTACTTAGCATTGAAACAAATAATATATTGATAGTTTCATCAGTATATACATAAGTTTAGGCATTCAAATGCTCATTTGAAGGCTTAAATTGACTAGTGAATCTAACTAGCTGCAAATGGAACAAGTAAATAGTCCCTCTCTACTATTTCACAATAATTATAGCTAAGATATTAGTATATATATTCCTTAGAACAAGATATACAATGCAAATGAATTGTTCATACTTAAAGAGTTAGCTAGACTTCAATTACACGTTACCCTTTCTTTTTTATCAAACTCATGGATTAGTCAAAATAGTACTGGATTCAACTTCTAGATCATAAAGTAGTAGAAACACATAAAAATAATCGAAGCGTAAAACAATTAAATCGTTTAAGTTATAGGAGTATTTTCCAAAAATTCAAGTAGATTCCTATTAAGTTTATTAACTTGGTGTATTTTCTATTTATATAGGAAAGTCAAACAAACGACGTTTATCACTATTTATTTATTGCTGTATGGTAGGATGTCATTAGTTTTAAATTCACTAAAGTATATGAGTAGCATTATGCAACTATCTAGAATATTATAAGCGTTTTTTGTTCTGTGATTATTCTAGACTAATTAAAATGATAGTGTAACCGTCGACTTTAATTGTACAAAGACAGTGACTAATCAACTGAAATTCCAAAGGTACAAACAATATTACGTAATAACCAGTGAAATGATTTATTTACATAACAGTTCCAATTATCAATACAGAGACTTGTGGAGAGTGTAGTAGTAGTACCAGTTATGTTGGTTTTTCAAAAGTAATTTGATTACATTGCAAACATAGAAAACCAACTTCGATACACATATAACATAGACTTTTCTACATATGATGAATGATAAACAATTAGCACATATTTTTAAAAAAAAACGTAGAGAAGATAATGTGAATGTATTTACCAATTTAGAAGGTAAAAAAAGCTGACAACAACAGGTAAATTAATCCTACCAAGTAAATCACCAACTGTTTTAACCCAAGAAATCATAATCCAGAAGGAAACATGTAGAGAGAGTAATAAAACCGATATACATGAAATATATCCAAGATAATCCATATAAGATCGGAAAATAGTACACGTAATGGAATTACAATTGCGTGCATACACACATACATACACAAGTTACAAACAGACCATATGATATAGTTAACTTTTTATGTGTGTACGTTTCTGTAAGGTGAAAATTTACTTCACACTAACAACGAACACAATCGACATTTCCTCACAGATCATTTACAGTAGATCGTCCACGAAATCAAAAGTAGTGAATTACAATTATGATCATATTTATGCATACACACAGACATACGTATAAACCACCAATAGTAATGGTAATTTTCAAATATTAAAACCATTATGAATATTGTCAACCATAATATGAATAATAAAAATAATCTTATACCATATTGTCTTTCCGTCGGTTTGGTCTTCGCATCCATATGTATGCGTAGCTGACAGCTGAACTATGTTCCTTCCACCTCGCCCACCCCCTCTGTTAATCCTATTCACATTGCTATAGGGCTAATATTTTGTCTTTATTAAAACATTAACCTATCTTCCTGCCATAAAATCATGATATACATAAAAAAAGAAGTCAACGCCCATGCTTATACCCATTTATTAAGTAAGAATTATAAATAAATATTCAAGTTATATCGGTATTAAGTAGGATTATAGTAATTATATCCACAAAAAGAAGTTGAATTAAACTTTATCATCTTATTGACCACACCAAGACCATGTTATTTTATAAGATGTAATGTACTGATGAATAGAGTAATAACAATATAAACTAAGACAAATTCAGAAATGATGCAAATTACACTAGATCGATAAAAGACTATCTTAGTTACCAGTAGACACCTAATGACTGTTAAATTTCTAAGAATGTGCATGTGAGTAGATCGACCCAAACGACATTATAAGACTTTCGACAATGTGATAACATATCATCAGAATAATGCGTCATTAAGAATTATGAACAGCTTTACTCATTTGACTTCCATATGATCAAGTTTCAAGCTACACCATTCAACGCAATCGTTGGTACAAAATATCGTACAACAGAGTTTATGGTATATAAACGAATGACTCTCTACCTGGGGCTCAACAGTCGAGAAGATAAAAGAAAACCAAAGTTTTATGTCCACTTCAACAAACGGCAATACATGTGGAAAACTCATGAACATTTATAAAATTTTCATCGTGATTTTGAAAATCAACCATTGAAGATGTAAGTCAATGGGTTCAAACTCGAAACATGATAGTTGAGAACACTAACATCAATCCAAGCTTAAGGGTATGTTGAACAAGGTGTGTGAAGAAGTGTGAAAGAGATATTATTCCTGTATGTATTCTGTTATGAATTCTTCCTACTATTATTAACACTGAGTTTGAAATTACGGTTACTGGATAAACTAACAGTTGATAGCCTATGAAAAGTTACATCCATCTCCCTTCATTCACTAATCAGAACACCAAGTAACTTGTATTATTCAGGCTTCGAAACTCACGTATCTCTATTATATAGAATACCATCATCTAGAGATTTACTGTCGAGTCTTTTTCTATTTTTATCTTCAAGCGAACTCATCACTTAAAGATGAGAAAAAGACAAAACCTAGATTTTGGATTAGCATCTTGGAAGCTAGATATAAGTTTATATTTTATGTTCGAGTCTTAGCTATAAGGGCATAAATGCAATTAATAAAAATTTCAAATATCGAAAGGAGATTAAAAAGTTAGTTTTTCAGGTTTGAGTATGTCAACACTGGTTGCAAACTCAAACGTTGAGCCAGCTTAGTAGTAGAGGGGTATGTTACAAAGAGAGTGAATGAGTAAAAATACGAATGAATTCAGAACAATCCTCAATGAAACAAGCGAGATTAAGTAGGCCTTTAGTTAATCCCTAAATAAACTAACAATGACAATAATTTATATGGAAGAAAGCAAAAAATACTTGTAATCACAATAAAATCTTACATTTCGACTCTAAAGTACACTGCACCCCAGTTATTTGTACTGGGAACCCTGAGAGTTTACCGAGAGCATCCAGAAGTCAGGAAAAGACTGAAATAATCTCGTTTGACCAGAATCGAACAGAGACATTTAGAAAAACTAAGGTTAACGAATTGCAACCTAATTGGATAACTAATTATGTTGTTACTAAATTTACTGTATTTCCAAAAGCATCTCAAAGGTCAAGAAAACACGTAAAACCTACGAACAAGGTCGTTTTCTACACACGAAATAACCTCGAAGTAAAGCTACTAATCCTGCTTCACACCTCTGCTCTCCTATTCGGGGCTCAAGTCTATGATTGTTCGGGGAATCTAGAAGCTTAGTATACACCGTCCACATAATAGATATATCAATTTGTACTAAACACTTGTGCTAGAGTTACGGTTATACCCCAGTCACATAAAACCTAAGTCCTGACAGGCATACTTATCGACTAAAAGTCCGAAATTTCACATCAAAATTGAAAAACAGAGAACTAAAAAGATGAAAGTAGAGGTAATGTGTAACAAGACTCATTTACAAAGGAAAGTCAAAAATTGGGAAAAATAGAGATAGAAAGTGGCACTAGTATAAAAAGATCCTAAACTCAATTGTAGATGATAGCTTATTACACAGGTCTGAAACAAGAAATTTACATCTAAACTTTAAAACCTACTGGAAAAGCAACAATAAAACTAAATTCTCGAATAAAATGTTAACTGATTGAATAAGAAAACCATTTCTTCAAATCACAAAAAAACTACTCTCAAGTAGTTTAACTCTGTATCGAGGAAACATCATACTCATTAGTCTACATATGTCTGATGAAAAGCGCTGTTTATGTCTAATTAATTTAAAACAAAAAATATTAAACAACTCAGTCAGTTGAAAGCAGACTACTCTCTTTAAAGTTTTCGTAAACAAAACGACTACAGTATGCACGAAAATTGATAGACATTTAAATATTTGTTATTATCAAATCTGATAAAAGTAAATAATTGATTTTTGAACCGTATTACGTCGTAATAAAACTTCGATTTCCATCAACAACAAAAACCTGTTACGACAGTATTTCAGTTGTAATTTGCCGTGTTTCATACAGAGATAGAGAAAAAACGTGTGTGTGTGTTTGATAAATAAGTAATAGGAACGAAGCGTGGAGATAATATACAAAGACTCGATTAAGGGTTTTGCTCCGTTCCTAAGATTAGATATTAAGAAAGGATGTATTCAATATCAAGTAGATTATTATCGAACAGAATATGATTCTGTCTTTATTACTTTCACTTGTGTGGTAGACATAATATCCAATAATTTGCTACTAGGCATACAAAGTTTTAATTCCTGCAATAAGTATATTTCTGTTTTCTTCTCTGTCTGGAGTATTCATTCTTTTTGGCCTTGAAAACCGTATCAAGTATATTTGTACCAGTTCAGAGTCAACACACACTCATACGCATTAATCTGAATATATATAATAGTTTCTTATCGATCAGAAATATATTATAAATGTTAGTATTTTATATTTATTGTCAAAAACCATGTCATCTTTTTAAACCATATTTCATAGGATTTAATGTGATATTATATATATATAATAGAACAAGATGTCATGGTGACAAAATCATTTATTGCCACTGGCAAGCACCATTTTACTCCCAATGTGTTTGAATTCGAACAATCACGACTTCGTACTAGCACCTCACGAACTTATCTTAAAGTGAGTAAAATTATAGCACTCATGCTCTTACTATCCATAGAATAATAAACTCGAATTAGTCGAATGTTTGAATTAGTCCATTAATATTTACTACAATACATCACAGGTAACAAATAAATTATTGTTATGATGGTTGAAACACCAAAAATTTAAACCAACACACTATTTGTTAGTGAGACAAAGGACGATAAATATACGATTGGGGATTTATTAGGCTCTAACTGAACGTCACGCAGGTGGTTCTAATAATTAAGCAATCACTGTGAGACCTAAATGTCTTGAGGTAGGTTTCCGGAGACATGATGGGTTTCCACTGCCGAGACGCTCAGTACCAGGGCCAAAAGCTTGTCTTATACACTCTGGTTTCAGATGACAACTTAATTGAAACCAATCCATAATGAATAAAACCTGCAAAGTAAATTAATTTCCATGAAACCCTAAAAATATCATGTATCATACACAAAATGAACAAAAGTTGAACAGTTTATTACAATAATGAATAGGAGTTGAGAGTAAACTTACTTGAAAATGTAAAATTATTATCCAAATAAGACCTAATGTTAACTTGGGATTACCATCGACAATTTCATCTGCACGAATATTCACTATGCGAATCTATTATTTTAAAAAATAATTAGATGGGAGAAAATAAGGCATAAAAATTCATAAACAAAATGAATACAAAGAGGTGTTAATTTCAAAATAATAATGAAATATTAAAAGAAGCTTATAATATAAAATTGAGAGAATTTGTCTAGAAAATTAAGCACAAAACATATTCTTTGAAAGTAAACTATATACATAGGTTACATTTTCTTGAAAATCGGTGTATTCAAAGCACCGTTCGCACTTTCCTGAACAACCTAGTAAACAATGTGGAAGTCAGATGCAGGGTACTACTAGGCAAAGATGGGAGATCAGTTGATTAGGTTGTTGATTTCCGTTGACTAAGATAATTTATCCTATTATTTTCATCTCATCGTATGGAGATTTGAGATAATCCACGTTAGTGCTAGGCTCTGCTCTGACGTTGATCGCACTAATCAAAAGACTGAATAAAAATCAAACATTTATAAGACTTCTCACTTATAGAGCATATACATATATATATATATATTATGGAAAAAATAGATAAATGAAGGTAAGTTAAGGGTAAAAAAGGGACAACATATGTGGGAAAACCGAAAAAACACAGATAAATAAGGGAAAACAAATGATGAAAAAGTAGTAGTCTTTAAAAATAAGGTTTACAATATTTACAAGATAATCGGTAAATACTGTCAATACTGTTGTATTGACTCAATCATTTCCTATTATATATGCAATTCATAATATTAGTATAACTTGTTTATCAGGTACAGATTTATAAACTCAGGTTAGAACAAATATAATTTATGTTAGGGTTAAAGATACTATTGCTCAGTTCCCTAAACTAACGTAAGTGGATTAATAAGGATTGAACTTATAAACTACCCCTTAGTGGTGCAAGTCTTGTCACAAATATAAGTTAACATTTATGGATTAAGAATATGTTGTACTTCTAGCTAAAAGAAAAATAGACCGTTTATCAAAACTTTAAACGATTTGTAACATAGTTACAATCAAAGAATAAATATAAATGAGTCTCAACTATTCTACTTGATAAAATAGTTTATAATTCTATTCAGTAACTTAGGTCATTTACATGATTCTTACATCCAATGCATTCAAGGCTTATATATATATATTACAATATGTTTCAAGCACGTAATGTAAATATGACGCAAATCCTATTCTACACGAAATTTTTGCAAATTAATGGAAAGTGGGATTTAAGACAGCTCATAACTAAGTTCGTGATATTTTTAAACCAGATCTAAAGGCCGACAGACATTGAACGCAGTATTCCAACCAGTTTACGATGTGTCAGGTTGACAAGAATTTTGAGTTATTAATACTGTGAATTATAAAGTTCAATCACAATACATTCCAATCCGATCATCTCAATACGATTAATTGATTAATAAATAGAAAAGAAACCCGAATATCTTATGTGTACCTTTCTGAGGATTACTAAACTAGTGCAGAACCGACTTCCTAATTTACAATTGGCTCTCCTGGGCTGAAGATTAGTGATTAACGTCAAAACAGTACCTCATTCTTCATCCTCTCCTAAATAGTGAAATTAAATATTATCCTATAACTTTCATTACGCTTACATATCACTTCTCTACAAATTATATTTCATACGTTTAGTATTCCATTCCCGTTGATATCATTTATATTGATTTTTGTATTCCTCATTTTGTTAATTTGACAATGAAAGAAAAAAATCAGAAATAAAGAAAGAAGGAATTTACGGGCAAATTTAAAATAGAACAAAAAATTACCCCACGATATCGAAGAAAATCCAATACACGTTGAATATTTTGTATCCAATGGACACGACTTTCAATGTATTCAAGTCCCTATGAGATAAAAATAATCAATAAACTAATCAGTAAAAAACAACTATATAGTTGAAGAAACATTAATATAAACCAGAAAGTCCATTCATTGTTGAAATACTTCCGTTATCGTTTCTTTTTGTTGTAGTGAAAATTATCACTTAACAATAGATAAGTATAGTTGTAAGTAAAAAAAGGCTACATACTACTTAATGTGCTATAAGACCGTTTAACAGTATCCTAAAGAAAATTCATGAGTTACAATATAAAATCAGTTACATTGGAATGATCGTTACTTCAGTTTGATTTTTATTGAATGTAATAAAATATTCACATACAAGCTTATGAATTAAGCAATTTTTGAATTATATTGTGTTATATAAAAAAGTAATCCAATAATAATAATCTAATATGAGTAGGACTTTTGTGCTTTTATAATGTTATAATAATGAGAATTGTAATTGATCAAATGTATTAGAACTCGTGAGTACAAAAGCTATGATTAAAGTAACCATCTCGGAGTGGACATCCTACAACTGAGACTGATTAATTGTGGTCGTAAATATCAACAACGCGAAAACATATACCCTTAGTAATGCATCCGTATCTGTTGAAAAAGTTAAGAATTATTTGAATTCAGTAGCTTAGTGTATAACACGTTGGTTGAAGCGAGTTTCAGTGTAAACAACAACACTAGGATACAAGTACATCCAACTCACATGTTTTGTTAATACGATCAAACGTGTACCTTGAATTTCAATGTAAGCCATATACCGAATATATTTAAATTTGTAAGTGTTTAGACCTTAATAAATATCTTGTTATAAAAAAAGATTGTAGAATTTAATCTAGTCATTAGGTTAATTAAACAACCAGTATCTAAAATTTGCTGATCTGCAAATTTAATAGTTTAAATTCTTTTTAAATGTAGAGAGAAACCATGGTTAGCTAAAAACTTATGTATGTTATTACTTTAGTGATGCACGAATTATCACATGGTTTTAACTCATATGCCATATGTTAGACACCAGAAAAGTATTGATTGAGATCAATAGCTTGGAATGCAGAAGAATAGTTGGAGAATATTGACAGGAAGGACTAGTCGTAGAGACTACCTGCATAATTCAAAACCATATTTGTCAAGTATACAGAAATTAGTATCATGGCCAGAAACGTTACATTTGAGTCACCCTTTGACTGACCCGTATAGACTGGATTTTGAACAATAAATCGCTTTTGTGTAACTTAAATTTTTTACAGAATTTAAAACAAGCATCTTACTAACGAGATACACGTCTTTTACTGAATTCCAATTTGAATGAACTGGGTAAATATTCACAGTTAAACAGTACAACTCAGAACAAAGTATGTAGAACAATGACTTAATCGTTGAGTGTTTTATCATCTAAACTTTAAATTAGAATACGAACAATAAACTGGAAAATATTGTAATCCTTGGTGTAACAAAGAAGCTATGGCGGGGGATAGTAACCTGTGTACTAATTAAATTAAAGAGTACTTGATTTATCATATTCAACTTACCAATACTTCATTTGTTAAACACTCCAATAAACGTACTAGTAAGTATCCATTACGTAAATCCAAAAATAAATCTTGAACCCAACAATTACGCTGATAGAGAAAGAAATGGAGAGAAGAGTAGGGAAATGCAATAGGTAGATATAATCTTTTTATGAATCATTTTTAGCTGAAGAATTAAAATCAATCTAGAAATAGATAGACAAATAGCCATAGAGAAAAAAAAACAAACGACAAGCAATCAAGCACGCAATAAACTATGATATAGCCAAAAATTTGTGGCAAATATCCCACGAAACTTACGCATCAGGTAGAGTGAGAAAATCGGTTTACCTCAGTGAAATGTATCACACAAATATGAGACAGTTCGTTTCAATCATTATAATAATTGAATAACTGAAAACTAAACAGTGTATTGTGAAAAAACCTGGGTCACAAAATAATTGGTAAAAATACTGATAAGTTAAGCTTGCTACATCACAGTTTCCTCAGGGGTAGATGATGGGTCTTGCAGGAAATAATGTTAAATTAAGAATAGGTTATAGGGAATAGAAATGGACTAACTATTCAAATTGAAAGTCAGTGCAAATGCTAACGCGCGTAAAATCATTTGTACATGTTTTTATGTACAGAAAGAGAAGGATTTTCAAGCGGTCCCGTTCAATACTAATAAGGTTTTCGTCTATACTTCAGTAGGGGGTGTAGTGCAGTAAGTCAATAACTTTCAAACTAAATCGCTAATCAAATAAGGAAGCAGTTTTAAAGCATACGAAAACCTGTGAATCCTGTGGTAGACTTATAATTTCTTTATACAAATAACTTTGAATTCTTTTTTTCCTTATATTTTACAAATTACAAGTAAATTTCCATTTCAATCTATTATGAAATCAAGAAGTACTGGATAGCTACTTAATTTTAATTTGGGACTTCAATGGTAAAACAATTATTTTGTGTTTGTTATGTGTAATTATAATTAAGAAATTTGTAATGCGAATATACCTTCTACTTAGATGTTTTCAAAAGACACATTCAATCAACTTGCATACAATAAACTCAACTTCAAGACTTAATATTATGCATAGTAAGCTGGAGAGTTACAACTACTTTATTACAACTGAAAATAATCTGTCATCTCCTAGACATAGTTAAATAATTAACTAATGTAACTTAGTAAATAAATATGAGATTGCTCAGTGGACTTTGAAACTTATTTCTTATTCAATTACATACTTCAATGCAATTGAATTGGAGTGTGGTGGGGGAGCCGAATCGATAGTCTCATTGTTGAAAGTTGAATTCATTAACAATAAAGCTGACATTCCACGAAAAATTGAAATGAACTTTTGACTTGACGGAATGAAGAGCTGAATATTTTAAATACTGAATTTATTAATGGACTCTGATAACAATTAAAACGAATGACTGGAAACCCATACATAGATGGACACATGAAACAAGAAAAAATTAAAAGATAACATTTTAACTGCTAACGGCAAAAGAAGTAAAACAGATACACACACACACACAGAAACATTAACTGGGTAACACAATTACTCATTTGTTGTTTTGTTGATTGTTCAAACGACGAACCGTTACTTTGATTAAATAGATTAAACTGAAATAAAACACGATTATATTACACGCGGATAATAATAATAATAATAATAATAATAATAATAACAATTATAATAAACGAAAATAGCGAAACGACAATTGCTGTTATAATATAAGAAATTGAATCATTTTGTTTTCCTTCATTAAAAAAACATAAAAACAAATCGCTTGGAGAAAAGCTAGTAAACAGTCACCGTGTGGAAACGTCAAGTACAAGAAGACATTTCTTTAAGTAAAATTTAACAACTGACAAGATGAAGGAGCATCAACTGACCCTGAAAATCATTATCAATCACGTAAAAAACATCAATGTTCAATAGAATATGATATAAACAAGCTAAACAAACCCTGTTTATCATCTTGCTTTGCTAACTATTTCAGTTCCGACTAAACGTGTGTGTAAATCATGAATAATAAAATATTGTCTCAACAGATTACATCGCAAACTAACTCTTATTTTAAATTTACCTTATTTACCAGGTATATATTTGTGCACCTAACTTTCATTCACATTCTAGGCATGAAGGGTGTTGATGCCAATCGGTTAGCCAAACTGAAGTAAGTGGGATGCATTTAGAACCTTTCATGTCATAACTATAGAGCCCCTATTCCCGTTTAGTTAGACAACCAGTCAAAGTCAAGAAGCGTTGAACAGATGATATCATATTTGAAGTGACGGCTATTGAATTCGAGTTTTAGTGTGGATATTTCAACAGTGCTATGCAAGGAAAACCAACTGTACAACTATCAAAACGAAATTAAATAGACACTCTGGATTCTACTCTCAGCCACGATATAAAATATCAAAACAAGAACAAATTCAACGAATCTAAATTGTCGTTACATACGGCGTATGTGTTTACGGCTAGAATTCCGAAAAAAAGCAACCACATCCATCAATGTAATTTACGGCATTAACTCAACAGTACATAGTTTCCAGTCAATCAATCAATCAGTCGGTCGGTTAGTCGTTCAGCAGTCAATGAGCAAGTCAGTCTATTCACACTGCAATAGAATCAAGTTTATATGTGAAGGTATAAAAGAAAGTATTATTCATCTGTTGTCATTAATTATTTGAACTTTATATCATACTGAATAAGAATTTTCACATGAATAAATTACGAAATATTATGAATATTTTATGACCATTTAGGAAGGTAACTAACTAAAAATAGTAATACTGTGTTATGATAGCACATAAGAGGGATAGAAAGCTGTTTGTTACTGTAGTAAAAAAAAACTAGTGATCATAAAACATAATCCATTCAGGTCATAGTTATTGCATTACAAGAATTCTACCAACCAGTAAGTATTAAACCGTGTTCCACCTTATGAAAAGCACTAATGAGTGAAATCAATTCATTTTAACTGTAATAATACTACTAAGCTATACTATAATCAATCACAATAGTTTTCATAATGTCCTCAATATAATAATAATAATAATAAAATGATAATAATAATAATGATAATGCAATTACTCATTTACCAAGTACGTGTCTATGTAATCGGTTTTACGCTAACAATTTAGTTTTATGGGAACTAGTAACATCACTCGGAACTAATTTTAGTGGGAGAAATGGAGATCGAACCTTAACAATAATATATACGCATATATGTGTTGTGTAAGGGTGTTTAATTTATTGAAGTATCATAATGGAAAAACATAAAGATACAAAATAATTAAATCTTTCGTTAAAAGATGTTATTGAAGTTAAATTAACTTGTGAAATATAACTAATAATAACCAGGATCTGTTGCATCTCTATTCTTTTATTATTCACAAACCATTGGAATAGTAAAAATCATGTATACAATAGTGCAGTTTATACAAACATGACTTAAAACTAGTTTATTTTCTAATATGATAATTGTGACAAACAATCGTGAAAAAAGTAGTACACAACAAATCGTTGCAAATAATTTCATGGAATAATAATAATTTCAAGAAATCACTTTAGTCTGATATGTTCAATCATTTAGTACCTGCATGAATAAGGAAGATGTGCTAATTAATGTCAGACTTTTCTCTATGTCAATAAAAATCAATAGGTAATGTTAACCATTTACAGAATACAAGTTCACATTTGGGAGCATACTTTGTGTAAAAGTTAATAATACTACTGGGCTACTATAACTATATAGTAGAGGAGGATGGTTAGAACCCAAAACCTACTGATTAATAGCTGAGCGTTTGGATCTCTAAGTTATCTCTTCAACTCAGTCGGTGGTTTTTTCAAACAGTTCACCCCAACCCGGCTTATTCGAAGTGAGAGGAAGTATGAATTGAAACACAAAATACATATTTTAAGATGAAAAAAGAAAACCGAGACGAGAACACGTATCAACGCAAGAATTACAAAATGAATTTCTAGCATACACAACGTTATCTGGTGAGGAAAATTCCATCATCTAATGAAGATTTCCACAGTGTTGTTACTAGCAGATAAACTAGTCTTATTGTTCAACCTTCATTAACAATGAAATAAATGCACATATATACACACAAACGGAAAGAAAATTGATACAATTTCGGAATTTCAAATTTCATTTTCCATATCTCACACAAAAAACGTTCATATCATCTGGAAAAAAACATGTGCATATCTAATTTTTGATAAAGAAAAAATCATTTGAACAAAATGAATATTCTTAGTGTGATTGCACCTGATTTATAGGATTTTGACTGTGATACCGAAATTTTCACAACGAATGTAAAAAAAAGATATTAACAGGATTTTCTTCTATTGATATTTTTAAAGCGAGAATTGTAGCGATCAATATAAACGTGTATAACAAGATAAAGTGGAAAACTATTTTCTTCAAAAATTATTACACTTGAAGTCAAATGATTTATCAGAAGGGGGTTTCGTGAAGATTTTAGTAATTTTATATAGTTGAGATCATGAGTCAGTTGAAGCTAGACCACCATGGAAAACCTGGAAGCACTGGACGCCCTTTCGTCCTACTGTAGGACTCCTCGGTAGTGCGCATCCACGATCCCACCTCGCGAGATCCGAACCCAGGACCTATCAGTCCACGCCAGAACACTTAACCGATAGACCATTGAGCCGGCATTCAACGGTGTTAATGTCTAACCTCAATCAATCCACGAAATTGCGCGATCAGCTTCCATTGTACTGAGGTAGATACCTGTCTCTACCTGACATGAATTAGCTGGTAGGTCCTGGGTTCGGATCTCGCGAGGCAAGATCGTGGATGCGCACTGCTGAGGAGTCCCACAATAGGACGAAACGGCCTTCCAGTGCTTCCAGGTTTTCCATGGTAGTCTAGCTTCAATTGACTAATGATCTCAACTATATAAAATGATTTAATAGATTATTTACAAGAAAGAATGATCTGTCGATCCTTAGAGAAGTAATTACATCCTGTCTCTATTCAAATTAGATAATCTAGATAATGACACAGTGAGTAACAACACGTTTAGTTTCATATTAACAAACATTGTAGTGATCAATATTGAAAGAGATGAGATGATTAACGCCATCATAAACGGTATACTCATATGCTGTTAAACGCTTTAGAGGGGAAATATTTACCAAAGAGAATATTAGGAAATATTCAATATTTGATACTACTTTGTATATAAAGTAATATATTCAATTTCATATTTAGAATTTTATGAACTTAATGTACGTAATATGGGAAAATGCATATCGAAAACAGTATCCAAGTGAATAGTAATAAGAAACTGGAATGAAGTAAGTTGCCTGATTTACGTCTGTTAGTATTCATAATCATAATCATACGGAGTAATAGAATAAGATCTAGAACTTGAACTAAATGTTGTGATCTTTTTCGTAATAATACAGGTTAAATTTTAACCCCAATAATAGTACGGAACTAACACTACTATTGAATAAGAATGTTAGAGATAATTAATTGATTGAAACAAGGGAGTGATGAGCACTTGATTTTTTTTGTTCTAAACTTTTCAGTAGTGATCATCCATACAACACCAAATGAAACAGAAACTAAGATCTCCAAACTATGCAGCGAGGAAGACTCAGATAACTAAGACAAGAGTTCATGTTATAAACTATAAGCAATTTGTGATACTATCCAACTTAGTGTAATCTAAGCAGCTAGTTGTCGCACCATTGAAATCTAATAATATATTTTTATTATTTATCTCGGTTATTTTATACCTGAATAAATTCTGCAAACTAATGCCGTCACCAATATCCTATTACACAAATGGATCCTGAATAATTCTTAATTCAAACTTCGATAAACATTTTACATTGGTTGGTAATCAATATTAATTTGCTTTGTATTAGAACCTCGTGAAAATTTATACTCCATGACCGATTCTCAGGCAGACATCAATGCAAACATTTGCATGTGATATCACCGAACTAATAAAATTACAGCTAATGTCTTGGCTTGAAAAGAAAAGGAAACAAGAAAAGAGATAACACAAATGAACAATCCTGCCTTTAGAATTTTTTTTCATTTATTCAATTTAAATAAAAAATTCAAAAGAAACTAAACATATGCGTAAATAGAAACAAAAATGTGTTTTACCTACATATATTTGATGAGATTTCATGTCTGTCTATTAACGGTATCAATCTAGTTAAAATAATCGACTATTTCGTCTGCTGTACACTTTAAATGGATATGAAAATTTGCCGGAGTGTGTCTGTATGTGTATATACACAATTATATGGTTTGTATGCAAATTCCCTTTAATTTCAATATATATATATATGCATAATTATTTATGCACGTTTTCGGTTGACTGAACAAGAACCATAATAGAAACTACACTGAGAACATGCAAGCTGTAGACTAAATTAGTTACATACAAAATTATCTAACTAAAATGATATTTAGTCTTTCGTTTAATTTAAAAGGATTCAGAAATAGATCAATTATCCGAAAAAGCCAATAAATCAGCTAGTGTCTGATCTATCGTAACATCAAGTACAACGAGGTTACCTTTGTGCTATATCAGGTACAGATTCATTTTAGTCCATTTAGTGTTTATAAATATCGTACAAACAAAAAGAAATATGAAGATAACTTCTTACGTCTAAAATATTTCATTCTAACCTATTTTCGTCGAAGTTCCTTAGATTTATGAACGAAGAGGGTGACCGAAAAAAAGTATTAAGCGACTGAAATACAAAGTTTGTCAGGGTGGGGCTTGAAGCAAATTTTCCTGAAGAGTATTAATAGGAGGAGTAACAATAAGCTAAAAACTAAAGGTATAACACGAGATTTCAATCTTTCATGTTCAAGTCGTTTGGATGGAGTGCGCAAGTGATTGATAAGGTCTATCTGTTGGATCTTGAGTAGAGTGTTCAAGGAACCAGTTATTACGAAGTCTTTGTTTACCAACCTAACTGATGCAGAAAGAGTCCTAAATAACAGACTATTCAAACTATTCAACGGTTTTTACACCCGCCCATAAGTTGTTGTTAAAAGAAACACCCAGTGCTGTTAGTGAACATAAAGATTTGGGTAGGTGTTAAAGGCAAAAAAAACTTTGCTGGTATACTCCTTTTGACTCCGTCGTAGCAAAGGATATTTACCAACCCTAGAGATGCGTCGCAATTGAGATAAAGTACGTTACAAGCTACGACGACGTGCTTCTGTGATACTCTTCAACGAAAATTGACTTTGTAAAATAGGGTCGATTGGGGACTGTCACTGATATTATAATTAGCAATTTTGGATATGCAAAAGAAGCTGCAACCAAAACCTTGTTCAACAGTGTATGAAGTGATACAAGAACGATATGCTTTTTAGAGGTAGTCAACGAAAGATATATTGTAAGGAGACACTCATCAAGTCAATATCCATAGTTGATGTAAGAACTAGTATAGCTACTTCCAGCAGTTAGTAACTGATGAATGCCGTTTTATTAATGTAGAAACAATGTATTATAGAGGCTTGAAATAATGCAGTAAATGGTTAAGAGTAGAAAGCGGAGAGGAACGTTTTTAAAAATCTTATGATCCATTACCTAACTGGACAAAATCTATATTGATTATGTTTCTAATTTAAATACATCTTTACATACGTTCTGTTGATATTTTCACTACACTACTTTTCTCTTTCTAATACTTTACAAGTCTTCAGATTTACATTATGTAATGGCCTATCATATCACACATCTTTTATGTTATAAACACAAGTCATACTTCATATAAAATAAATTAGGTAGCTTGAAGGATTCCGTAAATTTATTTTTTTTTCATTTGTGTATATGAATACTATTGTAAGTAGTCAAAAAATAATAATTTAGTCTTCAACTCCATTGAATGTACTCATTAAAATGTACAAACCAATTCCATTGAGTTCATCAATTGAATAAAACAAACATACGGATAACAGTAAAACAATCCTGAAATTCTTCGTTGTCACATACTGGTTTAAAAATTTGTCTAAACTCTTCCAGTTATCGTGATTAAAATAACGAAAGGAATTTTTAGAAAAATAAGAAATGCCAGTCATTACTTTAGGATTAACGGTACATTTTCGTATCACAAGAATATAGTTATTCTATAGATTTTTCGAGAAAAAACAACACATAACGACCAGACATTCACTGTAAATCTTTTGGCAAACATTCCGTGTATTGGCACGTTACACCCGCAATCAGAATGATAGCGAGACAATAAAAGGGATAAGACTATGTTTATGTGAATAATATGAAGTAAATCTATTTATTTACAACTGATTGGTCACTGATAAGTGACCAATACCATATATGTTAGTGCTGATCAAAATCTGTAGATCAGGTTGCAATATAGTCAGTAATCTAAGTAACTTGGCAAAGTGTTTACTATGTTGAGATATTAAGTAGTTGAAGGTAGTAGACAAGAAAATATCGAACGAAATCCTGTTTTATACTTTTGGTACTTATCAGGTATGTCTTGATGACAAGTGCCACCACGTAACAAATTTATTTGTTGTTTATGTATTAAGATAAAGCCACTATTTTGTTCAACTCATTTTACATAATCGTTTTATTTCAATTTGATTGGTGTCATCTGAATTATTAACACTTTTGTACTAGTATTCTTTTTGCCAAAAATATATAGCGTATACTGGATATTAATAAGTTTTTACTGAACATGAATGGTATATGATACAACAATTTATAGTTGCTTTCAAATGACTAAAAATCTTAAGAAGTTATCGAAATTAGGTAAATCTCCATAGAACTGGTTTCTGTGATCACATATATTTAAGTTTTATCATTGAACTGCAAAGTTACCAATGCCTGTTGGCAATGTTTTGAATGGTACCAACGTCGTAAAGGACATGCGCTACTTCAAAAAAAATAATGGCCGTTAAGATAATTTAGTATGAAAAAGCTATTACGATATATCAATAACATTAATCTCTAAAATTTCAACTTGTAAATGTTAAAGTTGGAAGAAAATTATTAAAATAACAGTCAAAATTATACAAACTGTTTGTGCACGAGACAACTAGCTAGCTGGAAACAATATTATAAATCCCATGTGATTTTTTACCAATTAATTAGTGGTTCATAATTAAACATATAAAATTAACCAGATCTTCCATAAGTCAGAAATAATCTGAAGTCGTATATTTATAGAAGCAGCAAAGAGAAAATGATCATGACTATATACTGAGCAGTTTAATTTAACGTCTCATTATAATGATTTTTATTAGTGTATAATTAATAATAAACAGACACAAACGTTGTTGTGAACATGAGTGAAAGAACCATTAGTAAACATGAAAACTTCAAATAAACACATTCACTGACTGTACATTCACTATTATATGTGGAACAGAAACTAGTTTATTACATAAAACAAAGTCGAATAAAGTTGCAACTATATAGAATTTCCAGATGTAGCTTATTCATTTTACTTGTGTTTCAGAAATTTTAAGTCTTATTTTGAACATTAAACTGGTCAATTCGATTCACTAGTTATAATATAAACATATTATTGACAGAAAAACGAATGATGCTTATATAACATGTTATCTATGTATTAGTAGGATTTAACCGAAGTGCTAGAAAAAAAATTATAATGATTATTAAGGTGATTGTGATAAGAATAACTGACGAATCAAGCATTCGTTTTGAACGTATGAGTTTTTTTTAAAAAAGCTATGTGGCATGAAGTATGGTGACCAACTGATTCATTCTGAGTTTTGATCGATAACAAAGGTATGTGTTCATATGCAATATATCTATCTATCTGTGTACTACCAGTCAAGTGATATGAAAACATGTTTGATAAATAAATTTGAAAACAAAAAATATTTAACCAAACATATATATATATATTTATGTATAATGAATTTTCACATAATAATAATGTTGTAAAGTGTTGGTTAGAGGTAGTCGACAGGAAATCCTAGACCTATATCTCATACTAGTTGGCACTCGTCAGCAAGATGCATCTGTAATCTTGAAAGAACCGATGTTCACCCAGCCTCATAGTCAGAGACTTTACCACCAAGCTATCGGGGTCGTCAGTGACCTTGAGTAGGACTGAGATATCTGGACATAGTGCACGCGATTTTGAGTCATTTAGACTAGTGGCCACATTGCATTTAGAGCAATAGAATTCCATCGATACTAAGAAAGACTTGATATACATGGCATCGATCACTACTGAGTGATCAATCAATTGAAAATAATAAGTTTATTCACAGGATAGATAAATCATGCTCAAGCCTAGATAAATTGTCGAACAGCCATATTATTAGTGATCATTTGTACAATCAATTGTTGATATACAAAACGGAATTCCGATTAGTCTTAGGTGGCACATGAGACAAAACGTATACTCAAAACGGCTGATCAAAATTCACTGTTGAATATCAGCAACGAGGTGATACATACACCTCGTACACATCGTACCATTGCTTATATAAAAAGTTGGATGCAGTTTGAGTAATTAGACATTTTCGTTTTTTCTTATATGATTATGAACGATCTTGAAAACATTTAGTGTTTACTTTATGGAAGCATTACATTATGAACCATTTTTTTAAATTTTGTAATGAAGCCATCATGGTCTGTATTTAAATGGTCCAATAACCTGAGCCGACTTTATACTACTTCTAATTAAAAATTATCGCCACAAAATTGGATGTTAGTACTACTATGAAGATCACTACACTACCGTGACTTGTCACAATACGACTTATTTCGTTAAAATAGTAAATATTTCTCGCCATTTGAGATGTTTTTCAATGCTTAATAACAAATAGATTGTGGGAAGTAATTTCCTACAGATATAATTCTGAACTATACCCTAGATTGTCGAGTACAGAGTCTTAGCTTAGTCAAAGTCAGGACAAGTAAGCTAGGACTCTGTGCTCGACAGTCTAGGGAACAGTTTAGAATTGCATCTGTTGGAAATTACTTCCTACACGTATAGCTACCCATACAATATATTCAATGTTTGTATTTGAATCTTTCGGTTTTTTACAGACAGTACCGCTACTTCATTACTACAGCAAATGAACTTAATTCAAGTAAGCAGTCAGTTAGTCAGCTACAACGTGGGACCAGGCACATTTATGCATCGGTCCAAGTTGCCATACCTCGTTAGCACAACAAGATCAACACCGGATTCATAGTAGTTAATTTAGTGGTGGTGGTAGTATATAAATTATAGGATGTATATAAGGATATAGTATGGGAAGGAAGAAAGTTATGAATCAATTTTGATCTCATAGTTTAAGGGAAGACAGAGAGTGTATACACCTAAACCATTGTGATTGGTTCCGAGCCATGTCACACAGTCTCCAATCAAGTAGTCTACGTCTACCAACACGGCTCAGACTAGAAGTTAGTGACTTCAAGCACTGATGCTACGTTTTGGTCAGGACGCTCCTGACTCTCTTGCAATCATCCCCAACACTAGTCAGCATTTATTCAAGTGAGCAAAAAATACGAATACATAAATGAAGATGACATCGGAAAAATGAACATGTGAACATCAGTTAATACCGTTTATTCCCATTACTGAAACGTGGCCCTTTTAAAATATCAATAAGACTCTTAAAGGTGAGAAAAGTACAAAGGCCCTACCATACAAAACTAGCGAAGTTGTAGTTAACGATAACTGAGAAGAACAACCAATAATGATAATTACCTTAACCAAATGTTGATTAACCCAATTGGTGAAGGCTTTCTTTTGTATGGCATCACGTTCATCTAATAAAAAATTTCGAAAACAAAAGGTAAGAACCATATATTTCTAAAAAAAACATACACATTTGTTTGTATATAAAACATTAAATGTAGACAACAGTGAAAAAACAGGTATATACAAAAATAATTACATATATACGTTATTGAGGTGGATTTTATTGTTTTCTGAATAGAATTTTCGATTATTAAAATAAAAGGAAATGTAACAAAGTAAACTATGGTTGAGTGACGGCTATTTATGAGACCAGAATATAAAAGTAACCCACCAAATGATTTGAAATCAAAGACAAGATCATTAGCCAGAAGAACAGACATCCAATGAAATAAAATGCAAGTCCACATGTGAAATAGTAACACGAAACAAACATGGTAAAAAGTTCATAGGGGACTGGAGGAAATCAGTTAGTAGGTCTCTCACTCTCTAGTCAATTTGGACCTAATTGTTAGCTATAATTCTCAGAAATCACTATTTATTTATTTGTTTGAACACAAATATTGGTACAAGGAAGCACCAGATATATGTGCGCCACACAAAAAGTTATCATTTCATTTTAATAGTGTGAGGGCTATGATATTGTCCAGGTGCCCAGACCGAAACAGGTGGTTTTCTTAGAGAGCCACACCCTGAGACTTCGACCTAAAGGTCAGAACCACATGGCAGTGGAGCATTGTGAAGAGATGCAGTCCCACGGTAGCCAGCGACCAACAATTGGTTCATATGCCATTTGTTTCCTCAGGATCCTGGAGCCCATGTACACCACTGGTTTGGAATCAGAGTTTCCCAACTCCCCTAGGTGGACTTTCCGTGTCCACCGGCCCGGTTAAAGCGCAGGACATTCGCTTTTTGTCCTCTCAATTTCGTAAACAACACTCCCACCGCGAGAAGGCAGTGAGTATGTCTAACTCACCACGTCTTACGTCAAGTCCAATAACACCAGCTTTTTACAAAGACTACAATATGAGAAATAAAGCTACTGATAGTGGCTTGGTAGTATCTCAATGATCGAACCATAAAGTTAAGCTTTTACCAACAAAATAACGATATATCGTAATAAGTAGCAATAATCTTGATTTAGACCTTCAAAACGATACTTCATTAAACTAAAATAATTTTGAGAAATATGCTGCAAAAATTACGTACATATGAATACTTGTGCAAGTAAATCAATCCATAAATAGAGTGAGAGTGGAACTTGTGATTCACGTTTGTAAACCAATGAACCGTAACTGTACATACAAAACGTAGCCTAACAAGTAACCATATAGTTATATTTAGAATAACCCTCAATCGTCCATCTGTCCCAATGTGCTGATGTGAACTGTTGCCGATTGCAAAGACATATTTGTGTCAAGTCCTATACTGTTTGTAACATTGATTTTCCTAATTACTTGACCTCACTGAATCAAGTCAATCATCACAACTCACCCTGAGTAGTTAAGATCTCAGTACTTAATCTTCATACTCTAACTGAGTAGTAGCCGAAAATAGGGGAATTATGCTGCATAAAAATGTTTTAGTCTGTATACATAGCAAATGACTGTACCTCGTATGAAAGAAGTGTTCACCGGCAGGTGACCAGATTCCTCAAAACAGGTCAAATACTATTCATTACAGATAACTTCCGTGTGAGGTTAGGAAGGCAAGGCTGAACAGAAAAACATGTTCATGGATAGAAGCATATTTATGACGTAGTTGGATGAAAATTTTAGGAAACACTCCTCATGTACTTCGTCCCATACAAACACGGACTACATTTTGCCAAGAGGTTTCACTTGACGAAGATTGTTTGTACACTTTTTAACGACCTAATATATTAACTACGATACCTCCACGTCACTGAAGTTTAAGGCTCTCTGGATATCAGTATATATGACTGTTGTCAAGAGAAATCATATTTATAGTTCCGAAATCAAAAAACAGTAAGGAACTTTGAAAAGCAACAACTGTATGTAAACATGAATTTAAAAGTATATATATGTATATATATATATATATTAAAACATGATATCGCCAAATTGTTTCCCAGGACACTCACTCTAGAAATATAATGGTCTTAATGAGTGAATCCGATAGTATAAAACGATAGTATAAAATGAACAGATTGAGATGAGAAACTAGAGATGTAGCAGGATAAAACCAGAAACAACAATTTGCGTGAGCGATTCAGTCATAAATACTTATCTTTTCCCTGTTGTGAATGCATAAGTTGTAGAATTCTCTTCGTGGTAGCTTTGCTATTTACTGATTTTAAAAGATCGAGGACTTAATTACACTGTGAGAAATTTGGATGAATTTTAATATGATTAATTTTTATTTACTCTTACAGTTGGCAAACAAACAGCTATATTATATGATGGAAATTGATGGTTATCTACCATGATACTCTTTATGATGTCAGAGATTAGGTTTTCCGAAACCAGAAGTCCTACAGAAGACAAGAGATGTGTTCAAAGGTCGGAGATGGTTTAATTATTCAGAGCTAACGAATCGTAGCTTCTGATATTGGAAAATTGCCTTAGTTAATACTCCGAAAGAGATGAAATTGTACACAGAATGATGATGAAATAAATGACGATAACAAAAAATAAAAAACAATAGGATTGAATAGCTGAAGCTACCTGCGATTTTTATTACCGCGCGATCTGCCGGGTCCAATCTTAGTACACTAAGAGAAAGGTGAACTTTATCGAAGTCAACTCTGTTTCGGGAATTGTCGTTTAGTAAACTGAGAGTTGGCAGTGATACTGGTGTCGAGTTTATTTTTCCATTTAAATGAATAAGCGGTTGGGATAAGCAGCGCAGATTATCAATCTTGTCTGACATTACTACAAATGCCTATGAGCCTGTGCGGACATGAAGTAACGCACCTCGTGTATCTGGCGCAATTGTGGACAGACCTTTTTGAAACATCATAACAATCAGAAAGCTCGAATGATTCAAATGATTGTGACTGGAATGTAATAGGCGTGTATTTAGATAGCCTCCGCATGTAGTAAAAATAGATAGACGTTTCCTTGAAATACATATCACTGAAGTCATTAGCAAACAGAAGTGTCGGTAAATTAATAACAATAGTCAAACTTCAAACTGTGCTTTTTAGGACTAACAGACTACTTCTTTGGGATCTGCTCCTGAGTGGCAGGAAAGGTAAGGTTCTTAGTGTGTTCCCTTTGAAAAACCCTTCTGATAATGATAAGTAACTCATATACGTTTTTATATTTGCATTAGTATCCCATCTACCCTTTCTGTTTTGCGTTTTGGCGTGTTTTTAGGGCTATTGGTTCTCTACCACACGATCCTCGAAGCCAAACATAGGATAAGTGAGAAAATTCGTATTATACATTTAATATGGAGCAGTCAGAAATGACGATGGATCGGTACGGTATGGCTCCGCCTTCATGTAGCCCATGCCCTTACAAACTAAATATACTATTTCATCCCCAGCCAAATTGAGTTTTTCCTAAATGCTAAATATCATATTGTTAATTATCACGATTAGATGGGTCGGTATAGACAATGATGTAACTTCCACATAAGATCTTATAGATTATGTAGTTACGTCATGAAAATCTACGATTCTGAGATTAGGTTGTAGTGGCTAGTGCTACGTCAAGCCCTACAAAAACGTTATTTTAAGTCAAACGACTTCACGGCAGTTGCACAAATAACAAGAATTTTTAACCAAATTAAAGAAAAACATAGGTTAAAAGCCATCAATGAAGAGCTATTAGCACTAAGTACTAGCTCAAAAGTGCGAAACTTAATTCTTCTTTTCAATAAACGCGTTAAATCAACTCAAAATGTTGATATACCATGCATCCTGCATAATAATAGTTTTATATACGACTCTAAAACTATAGCAGACCTTTTTAGTGGTATTTTTGCAGATGGCAAAGAATCCATAAACTGCTCTGTTTCAAGAGTTATATGCGTGACTAGTAACTCAATAAAATCTATCCCCTTCACATGTCTGAAAATTAGTAAGGCTTGAAATACCCTTAAGGTTTCGAAAGGTCACGGAGCAGACGGGATTTCATCATTTCTCTACAAATATGGTGGTCCAGATATTCCACTTCTTCTCCTTAAGCTGTTTACTCTCTCTATGGAATCAGGCTCTTATCCTGACCGTTGGAAAACCGCGTACATCATACCACGTTACAAATCCGGAGATAAGACTAACATGAACAACTATCGGCCAATAAATATTACTCCAGTTATCTCTGGGATTACGGAAATAATTATTAATGACGAGCTATTCGACTATTTATTGACTGAAAAATTTATCAATGATACACAACATGGATTTCTTAAAAATCGATCTTGTATGACCTGTCACTTTGATTACTTTAATTTAATCTATTCTCTACTTAGCCAAGGATATCTAGTATTAGTGCTATACCTGGACATTTCTAAGGCCTTCGACATGGTCAACCACCAACTTCCCATAGGTAAACTCGCACCTTATGGGGTCCCAAACCCTTTGCTTGGTTGGTTTGATTTCTTCCTCAGCAACCGACATCAAATAGTTAAAATCAACTCTTCGTTGTCGAATGCGGCCCCTGTTAGAAGTGGGGTAATACAGGGTAGTCTCTTAGGCCCTTTACTCTTTTTAGTTTTTATCAATGATATTTGTGAGTGTTTTTGTGTGGGTAAGTCCCTTTTGTATGCAGACGATCTTAAGGTGTTGTATTCATTTTCTCCACATGAGCTGAGCAATATTCAGAATTTTATCAGCACGAAGCTTAAGAATGTAGCACAGTGGTGCTCAAAATGGCTGTTGGAGAATAATACAACCAAATGTGGATGGGTATGCTTCGGTGATACATCATTCAACTTAGATCTTACCATAAATGGTGAAGTGTTATCTAGGTTACATACATTAGTAAACTTAGGTACTCCTACGTCTTGTCGTTTACAGAACCGATATTGAAACAGACTTCCAAGTCTCAACGTCGTATAGGTTACATAACTCTGAACCTTTTAAACAATGAATCACGTATTTCAATGTACAAAGTTTGTATTCAACCACTCCTTGAATACTACGCTTTTATTCTAAGTAGTGCGCGCATAAATAATAAATTAAGGCTGGAATCAGTACGGAGACGATTAACACTTCTCGGAACTGATCGTACCTTGACTTATAATTCTAGGTGTAATAAATTTGGGCTCCACCCAGAGAGGAAGAGGAGACTCAAATTAAATCTTATTTTCTTCTTTAAAATACTTAACAAACAATCCTTTACATCCAACCAAGCGATTCAATATGCAGAAACTTTACATTACGAAGTTCGTAACTGCTTGTCAGTGGCGAAACAAACATATTCTAGATCTTCTCTCTATATGAATTACTTTACCTGTAAATTTTCTAGACTCTGGAATAATCTACCTACGATAAAATCTCTCCGATTGTTTGTTCGCTGCATTGATACATACTGCTCCTTTGAAAATGCATTAAATGTTCTAGCGTCTGTAAGTGTATCTTACTTCACAAGTGAGATTATAGAAACCTTAAATGTTTAACCACTTACCTGCTGTAACTTTACATTAACAATGCCCCTAGAAACTTTAAGTTATTCGAATAATAGCTAACAAGAGCAGTTGTAAACGTGACCGACATATTATAGCAATCATTGCTTTGTTGTTGTGCTCTCTGTTTTAATTTTATTTTCTCTAGTTGTAGATAATTATCAATAATTCGTCCTGGCATTGGAAATAACCTTAAAGAACAACGTTGATAAATCATCAGACTATCCTTTTAAGAAAAATTAAAAGCTTCCAGCTGATGTATTGGATTTCCGTGATACATGTCATAAATAAACTACTTAACGATTATTGAACTAGCAAACTTAAAACAATCTCATATCACATGTTTGTTCTCTACATCTAATGCTGCCATTTATATCAATCTGATCATGCCTGTAAACTGGTATGAATTCTGTAATTAGTATTATTTTTAGAATATATGTAAATATATATATCATTATTATTTCTAGAAGCTCAGGGTCATCTGAAATGCTACAAATACCCTAGATTTTCTGTACATGAACGAACCTTGGAATAAAGAGTTTTCTCCTTATTTCGCGCCTTTTCTCTCATGTTCAAGTTGTCGTGTAGATATAGACTGGGGGTTATTAGAAGAGCTTAGGAAACAGAATCAAGCGCTTAATTGGAAGATTTATCACTTAAACCTCCCAATTTATGCGGACCTGGGACTACCAATTACCCCGGAAGAGATCTGTTGCTGATAAGAACTCAGATGTGGCTGAACACCCTGCAAATGGTTCTGTGAGTCTTGTGTTGGTTGCTTACATTAAGCAGTAACCAAATTTTCTCCGGAAACAGTACTTAGCAAAGTACCGACAGAGATGGTGCTTGCTTTTTATCATTTAGATCACTGAACACCCAAATGTTATCAATCTACTATGTTATTGTGTCCTAGTGACTTCAAAATATGTGAGGTAGTAGGGGTAAATATTTTTGGATATCAACCTCAAAGTCTTAATAGGGCTGACTACGACGCGACTAACCTCTAGTTAAAGCTAAGTATGTCACAGTGCTCACCAAAAAAGCACATACGCGGTGGCAAAACGTATCTACAATTGCTCTCAAACCATAATGATCTAGTAGTCATACTAAGCTATGACCTAATCGCCAAGGTTTATTATTGGTCGGTAACAGCTAAATGGGCTGAGGCATAATATGCTGACAACCTTGAGCGACTGACCAATCAATCAGGAATCGCTGTTTAACTATGAAATAATTTACCACGCAAAGTGACGAAATAACAGTGGAATAACCCCTTTGATCGTAATAATCAACCCTCACGAGCCAAAGTACATCTCTTAGTACAGAAAAAGGTTTGACTATCGTTGTGAGGTAGGGTTATCACACTTTAGAGTCTTTGCAACCACCTAACATCAGTTATAATGCAAATAGGTTAGGTTTAGGCAGTTAAACTGTAGTTCAAATTACTTCTAAAAATTAGAGTTTAAATCACTAACCGACATCAGCTATGAAGCTATGGTTTACAACCCTTCTGGCTACAAATTTGAGTGGGTTGAGGTTGAGGTTTAAAGCGAATATTAAGGAGAGAGCAGTTGCCCTAACTTCACTAAACACACCCGACTACATGTTGAATCACGTCAGGTACTTAATAAACAATCTACCTTAGGAGCGGGTATGTTTTGTAACTTCTCTAATGCTCTATCCAAGCTTCACTTGTATATGGACGCCCATTTATGAGCGGATAACCCTGAGGGCAGTAAGTAATGGCTTAAGCCAGATAGATGAAGACCATTGGTTCAATGACATTCATTATTATTGTCACTAGTATTCGCAAACAACTTAATGGTATATAAGTGTTGTGAAGAAACTATTTAGGTTTCTTCAGAAATGCAGTCATATGACTTATGAAAACAGAACAGTAAAGTATACCTTCAAACGTACACGCATTCGAACACACGGAAGACGTACAGCACAGACTGTCAAACAGTTATGGCCACAAAATAATTACGATGCAATTCACTTGGACAGAAGCTGACTGTTGTCCCTGCTAATCCATATGAAATAAATGAGATCACAACTATTGAGCCATTTAGTTGTTCGGCCGGTTAGTTTTTTAACGTTATCCAAATGGCAGTGAATTTAAGCAGATATTATGGATAGTCACTACATTCTCAGTGCTTCTTCTGGTCAGGTTTGGGAGGCTCAGAACATGAGGCGACTAGTTTATCGGAACTTGTCATTGAAGCTATCATAACACTCTTAACTTACCTCAATAAATCGAAAACAAGACATTTTAAGAGGCGGACTAGCAACTGAATAATGGTAGCACTAATAGTTTTGAAGGCGAATGTCCCAATTTTATTTTCAATCCTAAGCAACTTTTGATCAATATAATGAAACGCTTCATGTTTTAATGAATAAGAAAACTCTTACTCAGTGGTCTGATAAACGAACGTGCGTGACAGTCGGAACTATATGTATAAGACCCCTCTGTTTCAGACAGGTACTCTGTCACATCAACAATTTAACGAGGAAACCGGAATGTTTTAAAAGACCATAGACTTTTGACGTTTAAATGACACCTTTTATTGATTTTTAGTACCTTTCCCATACTCAGGCTTCAGAACTTGTTTGTTTATTATTTGAACCTAAAAACCAATTCTTGTGTTCGTCTCGTGGTTTCGAGACTCCAGAAGACACTAGCACTAAACGTTTGTTATAAATTTCTTCTCGATAATTGTTCAAAAGGATATCCCAACAAATTTGCACTCCAGAAGCAAATAAATCCGAAACCATATTACATTTCTAACCAGGCGAGAAATTTATGCATTTGATTTTAAATGTATTATTTCACAGTTGTTATCCCTGGATTTTTGTCCCTGCTTTGCATGTTCACTTTTGTCCAACACTTACGTGACCATACCTTTTCATGTTTCTCAGTGTTCTCTGACTAAACCTTTATTTATTGACTTTAGTTAAAATTTTAGTTTAGGATTTAATTCGGCCGCTGTTTGATCCTAGAACCTTGATAATAAGGTCATGTCTGAGTAAACTCAATACTGCAACGCAAGGGGACTAAATATGTTTGAATTTTGACTGCGGTTTGAAAGCGTTTCCCGGTTGATTTTATTTTTGAAACACGAGAAACGGACTCTGTTTTCGTGAGAATAATAGTTTCTATTCTTGAGCACACAGTGAGCGGTTTTTCCTGTCTAGGACATTATTTTGTACCGGACCAAATTTTAAGTTTATGGTGGTTGGACAGTATAAATGACCTACTACATACATAGTTCCCGTTTTTCCTCACACAGCGGGTATACTTGATTATGTGTGGCAACCATTGTTCATCACGCATAGTAAGCGCTGACTGAGTCATCCTTGGAAAAGTGCCAGGTTTATTACTATTTTCCACGCTGCCTTATATTCATCACACTTTTAGTCTTTTTTCCAGAAATCTCTTGAACACCTCACCTGAATAAGCTATTTTGTATCAAGTATCCCATGAGTAATAAAAAGATAACTCGCCATATTTAGAAGAAAATACTACTGTCGATTAATTTAAGGTAAGCGGCCATATAACAAATATTCTCATGTTGTTATGCATATTTGTATCGCTACACTTGAAATAATTCTTCACTGTCAGGTACCTTGCCGTCTCAGTAAAGTCTAAGCCAATCACACTTGAATGTTTCTCGGTTGATAGTAGAAGGCATCTTTTATCGCTGTCCTTACCTATTTCCTAACCCTACTTAGGTTATACTGTATCTGTAAACCCATGTCCCTAATTGTTAATCATGCCTGTAGGAATGGCTTGCACCTGCTATATGGTGTGATTAATCACACCATTATTCACATTTTATCGTACCCGAATACCTCCCTCCTGTTTCTGTGTCATATGACTTATCAAATTAACTAACTTATTACAGTAAACGGTATAACGTTTGTAACATTTTAATCTTGCCTGTAGACTGGCTTGCCTCCTGTACCATATTTTTATATGAAAATAAATAACCGTTTACCACGTACTAGTACACTTAGAGAAGTCTAGATCAACTAATGTAGTATATTTCCCTTTTGGGCTTTTCACTTATTGGTTCTTGTTGATTCTAATTATTCTGTAGCACCTTTGTTACTTTCTTCTACTCAGCACCTTGATACAGACTGTGACCCATTCAATCTACTAAAAAGTGTTCCAGTTTCTCCCAGTGATACTATTTAGCATAAAATGTGGTGTTCTGTGGTGTCATAATGTGATGAATTCAAGTCCATCCCTACCAAGTTAATGTTTAGTGTAATTTATGGATTATACAGTTGGTTTGAGTTTGAAGTAAGGGTTATTATAGATAATTTTGGTATGATAACAAGGGTGACCTAACTATACAGATCAACATCATTGAGGGAACAATGTATTAAGAGTAAAAAGAGAACATGACTGTCAAAGGATGTTTCTATGCCTTAAGAAAAGATAAGCACATGTGAAAATATCACATTGTCTATAGTATTCTAAACAATAAAATGATCATTAGTAATGAGTGCTATTCGAGTGGAGCTACCACATGATTAGGGTCATAAGAAACCATGGAGTAAAAGGTTTCAATAATAATTCTTGTGGTAGCAAAAACCAAGGATCAAACTAATAATAAACTTGGTAGATCATCATACGGTCTGATGTATGTGTAGAATTATGGTCTAGTTCAGTTCTAATATTACTGTAATAATAGATCTAATCTGAAAGTTGTAGATATGTTATGATGTGACTGCCTAACCTATAAGATCTTACGTGGAAGTCACATCATTGTCTATACTGACTCCTTGTGACAATTAACGATATGATACTTAATGCTTAGGAAAAACACATTTTCACTGGGAATGGAACAGTATGTTTAACGTGTAAAAGTATGGGTTACGCAAGACTGATCACGCCTGCAAGGCTGAGCCAAGCCACACCGATTGAGTTCAATTAATTTTTCTTTCGTTCTCCCTCGTCGGCCCTCTCTCTCACTTAAATGTTAAATATCTATTCCCCTAGTTACCTCATGTTCAAGTTTGAGGATTGTGTGATTAGGACCAGTAGCACTACATATGTACGTAATAATGACTTCTTTGTATTTTATCCCGCGCACACTACGAACTCCAACTGCCACTGCTGAGCAAGGATAAAAAGCTAGGTCCAGGATTTTTGCTTCTTCGTAGGGTGTTTCTATGAGGCAAATAACTGCAATAGGGAGCAGATTCAGAGATCTGACGTGCAGTTTTGGCAGATGTATGTCTAAAATTCACTTTATGTGATAGTTACGTTGGTGTTCCGTGCTCTTTTCGCTCAATCTTCTAGGTTTTCAAGTCTATTATTTTCTCATTTATTAGGTTAGCCAAACATCAAAGCAATAAAAGGACACTGTAACTCGAGCTTGCATGTGAGTATTTTCAGACTTTTAACACCGTTATTACGTTTGACTACTGAATAACTCTCAAATATGATTTATCATTAGAAGAGACACTAGTGCGTACTAGTCGATGACTCAATGGAATCTGATGTAACTTTGAGGTAAGTTTTTGTTGTACTATGTATTCTTTTCCCGTTGACGTCTTTCGGGAATGGTGCTCATATGCTCATGTGCTTTGAAAACGAAAATACAGATATACAGCTCTCTGCTCAATTAATATTCATTTGTAAGGCATTCAGGAAAGGCACAATTTATGAATTTCGCCAACCATGAGGTTTGAATTCTGTTGTTACGCCATTTCTCCCGAATGGTACCCACATTCATTTGAAGTTCTTCAGTTCTCAAAGATAATTTAATGTGGTGTTCCACAAGGAATACCTAACCATCAACGATCAGTGCTCTTGCTTCTCGTGTCTTCCATTACAAGGTTGGATGGCGGAATGCATATGAATCGTTTCAGTTTGTCGCAGAATGTATGGCATTGTTAGCTGCCAGGCAGTTAATTTTAAGCACATGTTGTTAGTTGTTCTCTCAACCAAGTAAGTGAGTGCATAATAAACTGTAGTTTCGTTTACAAAATACGTCGGTAAATCTATCAGTACGAGTAATATCACCAACCGATAACTCCTTTGAAGTACCAACTGAGCTAAAAAGTGTAATTTCTAAATACTGTGCAATGAAGGTCTACAACAGGTCAACACGGAAAGCTATAATAGAGGCGTCCCAGTAATTAGACCGCAAACAATGCTACTAATCGACGAGATTTGTATTTATAATGGAGTTGCCTATATGTATGATACCACACGTGTTTAGAACCTCTAGCATTTTCAGCTGTTGAGAGTTATCGGCCTGAATGGGTGTTGATATTATGGCGGTGTTGCTTGAAATCAACATGCTTGCCATCAGAAGCCTTTGATTTAACGAACATGGAGAGAGGGTGTATTGTCAATCACAACCTAATTGTTTCCACGGAAACGGTTGAAATAATGGTCATAAACACTTGCCTCAAACTTAACTATGAGTTGCTTGATCACGTGAGTGGAATAACCTCCAGAAAACAAGTTTCACAGAAACAATAACCTAAGCGAAAGAGCATTAGGACGGCGTCCATCTACATCTCATCCTATAAGTGGAAGTCGTTAACAAGTCATATCGAAATCATTTACAATGCCTAATAGAATTTAAAACGCTGTCACTAATATACGAACATCCTGCGCGATCATACTGCTGCAATCATAATGAGGTTGAAAACACATATTTGTCACAAACATTGTTTTAATTATACTTGCTGACTGTTCATTGGGGACTGAAATCGTCACAAATTGAAATACAATATAAGATGAAATCATTATAACTGGTTGTTTTTAAAATACAGGTAACACCATCCAGCGGTATTATATGCAACTTAAGAAAATATGGTGTTAAACGAAAGAAGTAAACCAGATGAGACGAGGATGTTATAAGACGGACTTAGGAGGTTGATAAGTGAGTAATCTATAAAACAAATTATCAGAGTCAGCACATGCAGAACAAACATCTCCAAATCGTATGGTATTTCTAAATTATACTTTTTAAGTGTTACTACGTGTCCCAGTAGAGAATTCCAGTAATTCAGTGCTGGGTTCGAGAAGCGGAACTTCAGACTTAAGCTAGTTGATCTCAGTTTTAAGGCTTTCACAGAATGTTCTCTCACATAATCAGCCCTAGATGAAGGGAAAAGATAAATTACAATTGTACCGACATGATCTTTCACTATAGGGTAGGCTATTATTAGATCATCTTGTCAAATATGAGAGTCCCCTCGTAAAATCTTATTGCGCCACGGCTAAAGATACTTTCCTTCCATATAGTTTGTAATGGTCATCCGAATAATATATTACACTAGTTTGACGACTACGCAGGTTAGGCCAAGGAGTTGCTAGCTACCAAGTCTCCAACCCCAGTTTTTTAAATCGAACTGATAATTGCTTCTTTCCGGCCTCTTGGCATTCTACACTGCCTCAAAGACTTGCCGAACAGTTTTTCCAAAGGTCCAGCCTTCATAATCCTAGAATAAACATCGTCAAGACCGCTGCACTCATCGAGTTTGAGATTCTGGAGTAATCATGAAACAGCTGTATAAAATTCAAACTACGTTTGCGCGAAGAATAAATGTCCGTGGAATAAATGTATTAACGCGCGACCCAATCGAAATCAGAACAAGGTGATTGGGGTAACAACGGTTCTAAAATTCATCATATATACAAATGTACAGTTTTACCTAAACAAATATTACCGCTCAGTTATTCAACCAACAATTGTTCCCACAATAATCAATCTAAATTACAACAAATAGCAAATTGATAAGAAATATGAGAAAAGTACCGAAAGATCCTAAAAGTAAGTGTTATTCTATCCTTCCTGGATAGATCAAGTAAAAAATCCACCTAATGAGTTTCTTCATAACACAAAGTGTTTCAAATTATGGGAAAGTGCTACAATTTACAACCAAAATGCACGATCCCAGTCAAGTCAAACAGCAAAATCAAAGAGGGAACAATTAATATGGCTGCTGTTAGGATATAAATCGATTAAAACTATATAGATACAGTTCAAGAAGAGACATAGAAACCCGGTGAAAGCAACGGTAAAATTGAGAAAACTATTATGACATGAAACATTACAACCTCAAACGACATCAAAAAGATTAACAATATGTACAAATGAAGAAACCATTAAGAAAAAATTGCAAATGTATACGTGGAGGGATTTTCACACGGGAAGCCTTCAAAATGGATCTTACCAGCTGCTTTCCTAATAGCCAAATTATCGATCGATATGCCGTTACTATGACGACTAATAGTTGGTCTTTCATCGTCGTCGGTAGACCAAACACTCTATTATTATTATTATTATTATTATTATTATTATTATTATTATTATTCACAAACACCTTATGGGTACATAAGTGCTGTGAAGAAACCATTTCGGGTTTCTTCAAAAATGCAATAATACACAATTTTCAATAATTTTAACAGTACATATGCCATGTTTGAGAAAGGAAGGAAAAGGAAAATAAAATATTAATAATAGAATAGTAATAATAAATGAGGTTCTGTGTAATTAGCAAGAATTTTGAATTGATTTTGAAGGAGGAAAGGAAGAAACTAAGGAAATAGAAATAAAGGAAGCGCGGAAGACGTAAATATCTTAACGCAGAACAAGAATAAACAACTATGTATGTATAGCAAAAACGAGTAATAAAAATAAAATAAAACAGAATAAATTAATAAGTAAATAACTTATTATTGCGGTAAGATATGACGTTAGAATAAGTGTTTGTGCGAGCACAGTCATAGTTTTGGGTGATGCTCTGAAAGTTTCAATTAAGTGCAAAAGATAATCAATGTGTATGAGGCGTATATACATAGTGAAGATAAAAAGAGACTGATAAGTTGAATTCAGCGTAACACAAGTTATTGCTTTAATCCAAAGCTTCGTAATCTTAAGAATATTTATTTAGAAGGAAAAAAAAATTATTTGTTTAAGTGGAACATAGAAGTTTTTTGTTTCTAATTGTAGACTTTGGATAAAATATGTTCAGATGGACAAGAAGAGATGAAATGAATATCTAATGTGTCGAAAGACCAATAATGATATTAATAACAGTAGTAATTATAAATACGAACATAAGCAGACTTTGTATAATCAGATAAATATAAAATAAAGTGAAATAGACGTGAAAAGTTTCAAAGGTTTCACTTTGCTTTTCAGTCAGTTAGATAGATGACGGACCATTTTTGTATAAATCGTTGTTAAGCACGTTAATAAATAAATATCCAACTAGAGCTTCAGCTTTTGCGACATAATGCCTTATCAATATCAACGAAGTTTCTGGTACCGAAGGTGGCGGGATGCCATCACTTCCTTGCGTTTGCCTCTTCATATGCGAGAACAACTTTTTCGAACTATTTTCAACATTCCCAACCATCTGTTTTCATGTGAATGTTCAGCCTTACCAACGCTTTGCATGCAATCCTAACCTTACAATAATTATTATTATATATTTCCGCGAGGGTAGGTACACGCCATTTTTACAGACATGATCTACAGGTTACAACATTTACTGCTTTACAGTATGCATCCCAAGCAGGGCTGTTTAGTAAATATAATCTATAAAAGTGAATATCAGTTCGTTCGTTCAGATATACTGTGTAGTCTTCGAAATATTTTCCAATGGGGCATCGCGTTCACTTTACACACCAGATTCAATCTCGGCAAAATAATAAGTATTAGAAGGGTCTTCTTGGAGATTTTTGTAATTTTATAGATGAGATCGTGAGTCTATTGAAGCTAGACCACTATGGAAAACCTGGAAGCACTGGACTGTCGTTTTGTCGTATTGTGGGACTCTTCAGCAATCCACGATTTATATAGTTGAAACCATGAGTCAATTGAAGCTAGACCACTGTGTAATCTAGCGAGGCAGGATCGTGGATGCGCACTGCCGAGGAGTTCCACAATAGGACGAAACGGCCCGCCAGTGCTTCCAGGCTTTCCATAGTGGTCTAGCTTCAATTGACTCATGATCTCACCTATAAAATGATAAGTCTTGCTAATTGAATGCTATACTCGGATTCTAGGCTATTGTCGTAACCTCCAAGCTAATTCTACGCGCAAAATATGCGATAAGCACTTTACTCCAAAGGTTCATTTATATACGGAAAATGTAGGGCTTTTATAGTATTTTAGAAGTCTTTGGGTTTTCTTGAAAGTTCTGGAATGCTACTAAACATAATAGCAGTGTAGTAGTCAGCCAATCAAAAACTCTACACGTGACTTTTCACTTCCGTGATGTTTCTAGCAAAACTTCTAAACAACGCTGATTGGATAAAATGCTTCTAAATGTTTCCTGAGCCTTTCTCACCTACTGCGAAAAATTTTCTGCTTTACCCCATCACAAAATTATGTTGGGATTTCAGTGGTGCTAAATATTTATACAATGCAACTTTTTTAAGTTCGTTGTTATAAAGTAGACTTGCGGAGCGCTTGGTATGAACTATGACCTTGAGAAAGCGCCTACTTCGAGTTTCTTGTAGATGTTAGAAGTTCCATAGCTATGCCCTCATAGAAAGATTCTGAAAAGAAAGATAATTCGAGGAGCAGCAAGGCATTTGGATATGAACGATAAACAATGCTTAACATTTAGTAGTAGAACAGACAGAGGTATGATAAATTATTGTATTAAATTCATACGAGCTCTCGTTGCTGGAGTGAAATGTGATCAGGGGCTCCAGATGAGAGAATGCAATAATAACGAACAATGAGTTGTGATATTTGCCAAGGCGGAATAAGTTCAAATGAAGGAAGCTAAGGTTGGAATAAGGAAGGCTGTTTATTAGAACAGAGGGTGCATATGGAGAGTAAAGTGTTAGGGAAACTAACAACTATATCCTTTATTGTGTTTTTTTCCATCCGATGCCTGCCACACAGTTTTAATGTAAAAGTCCAAGTTTACATGTTATAGGTTGTCTTAGTAGAATGGCTAATCCAGCATAAATTTAGAAACATGATTCTGAATAGTGAGAGTAGGAGAACAACCTCAATGTTACAGATTGATTGACTTGTTCTCAACCAGAAAGAGCCTGATACAAACAAAATGTTCTGCCCCACAAACACGGGTGGATTGAAGTCATCGCCCTCACCATCAATGCTGGCTGGTCAGTAACTCCACCCTCCCTCCTTTTGTGATGTTAGGCTCATTTAAGCTTATTTTTGGATATATACCTTACCTCACACAATGCTCTGTGATTCACATCCTGTAGGAAAACACAATTCCTATAAGTACCATTTTACAGGTTTAACAGACAGTTACAAATTACGGACTATGGGTAGGACATCGATGCAATGATTTAATTGACTATAGTATGAAGTATATGTTGCCAATCAGAGTATACGCATTAAGAAGGATGTAATGTAGGATAGTTTTTCACCAAAGTAGGCGGGAAAGCACAGAAATATATTAATTACGGATAAGGTAATGAGTGGTGAAATAATATTAATGGATCCGTACTGTCCATAGCCTGCAGCGATATAAATTCCAATGCGCGTTACTGCGTCTACGAAGTTTTTTGATATCCCTGGTTATTCACGGTGGGTAGTTATTAGGTCTACATAGTACTAAAAATCGCACAAGTGGGGACGTAACTAAGCTTGGTGTACCTTCATATATGAACCATGCTTCTTCAGTTGATGATCTAGTATTTACCAAATAGTTCTTTGTTGTAGCACACCCCTGTACGGCTGTTATGTTTGCTTCACACACATACTAAATCAGAAGCCTCCAACATGAGTGAAAAACAGCATAACCGCTATTTGTTAACGGTGGAAGAACATTTAAATGGGGAAATGTCCTCGATCACATGGAAAGTGCTTGGAATACATGTTTTATCAGTAATTCGGGTTAATGCACTAAGTAATACAGGACTTAGACATCATTAAAGGAAACTGCATTGAGGACTCGTTATCAATAATCTGATGTCTATCCACTTGCTTATAGTAAACGAGCAAAGTCTACAGAGTAATAGGACTTCGTTCGTCCTACACGTTAAAATTACAGGATGTCCTCTGGAAATCATCCCAAAAGAAAAAGGGTTGTTTAGTACCAGCCATTTAAACGATCCGTCTTTGTCAACCGGAATATTTCGGGAACTGGGAGCTTGGCTAATAGAGCTAGACATTTGCCTGCCCATGTAAACAAACAGTTCTCAGGATTGCATATCATTGCATTCATCAACACTAATTTTTTGAATGGGGTACGATCTTCAACGAAACGAGTACAACAAAAACCTTTCAATAAACACTTACTCAAAAACAAATGCAATATTTGCACTAAAAAAGAAAAGTGACATGCTCGAAATAGTTTCAAGTTACTTTTTAAGGTTTTCAGAAGCAAATAAACTACTCAGTTATGTGAACGCTACGAACTCATGCAAGTTGACATACACTCACCCAACCCCGAGCACTTCACATACATGATGCTCTTCTTGACCAAAGCCACTCAAGGTTGTGAGGGCAGATTTGACCTGGGTCATCCCATACGTTTGACTGTCCTCACCCAGTGCTATCTGACTTACATGGGACAAGTGTGGTAATTCTTGGTTGACATAATTATCAGATTATTTTCAAACATTAGCTTGTCAGCTAGAGAGACTACTTAATGTCCACTTACCGTTGTGATAGTATGAAATTTGTAGGAGTTATCGAGGTTTACTGCTTGAGACAACCCACTAAGCAACTACCAGTAATTCACTGGCCTTATCCAGAGTAAACGTGAGGTGCCGTGTCTGAAGTATCCACGTTCTTATAGAGAATGAAATAGTTTAGTTACATATCCACAACTGCCAGACCAGAACTATTGAACGAATCATGAGATAAGAGTATGTTTATTCAACAACTTCAGCTAGTTCATTCACTGGTACAACAGTACTGGGAAAGTGTCAGGTACAACGTTCCAGATAAAAATAATAAGAACATTCATCGTGAGTACGCTTGTCAGATATTCTCATTAATTCTTAGCTCTAGCCGTAAGCTGTAAACCTCAAAAAGTATGAACTGCAAACAAAGCCACAGTATGGCGATGCTGACTCTAAAGGGTGGAATTTTAGCTTATGTAAATACGTTGTATCGGTATTAGTACATTTATCTCTGCTACTGTAGTAATAGATTTAGTACCACAATTGTAGATTTGTCATTATGTGCCGGCCTAATCTATAAGATCCGACATGGAAGTCACATCATAATCCATGCCGACTCATCCTATCGTAAAATGACCAATATAACGTCTAAAACTTCTGGAGAAGACATTTTGGGCTGGGTAGAGAGTAATCCAGTCAATGCAAAACAATAGGTTATGTGGAGTGATCACATCCGCATGGCCGTACTAAGCCAACTCTGAATAATTGTTCCACCGTTCACCATTATCGCCTTCCTCCACGTGTTGCTTGATGAATGTCAGTCTTCTCAATAACTGTATGTTTAGCCTCATCAATCGTGTAATTAGGAGTGAATACCTCTACAAGCTCGACCAAACAAGATCAATAGTATTAACACCTCAGCTCCTTTGACATAAGATCGCCTGCATACTGAGACGTTACAGAGTGTGTAATAATACAACGTAATGAAGACAGTCCGCAAGGGTTAAAAAACAAATCCATAAAATAAATAGTTCAGTACGTCTTCTACATTGACGTTTGACACACCCTAGATGAAAGCGCTCGGTCATGAATCCGTGCCAGATCACTACTGTGTACACCCTTCTATGCATTCCTCTTAATAGCTAGTGAGCATAGATAAGACACTTCTGAACATTTCGAATATCGTCCTAATATATATTTTAACTTTTTCGTTCCAAGCTCTCGGCTTAAGTGGGCTTGGAATCTTTCGATTTTAAGGTTGTTATGCACAAAGATGTGTTTACAATGTAGTGACCTGCTTTTCTCGACGAGAACACGAATGGTATAATGGAAACAATTATTATTACAACCAATTGTACCAGCGTGTTTTACTGTACTCGTTTTTGTTTAACTGTATCAAAATCAATTTTTGCTCGGCATCCATCTTGTCCACTCGAACTTTCTTACGCTCTGCCCTTATTGCCTGTTCTCGTTGGCACGTCTCGGTATTCTTTTGATACCATGAGATCGCCAATAAATATACTTTATCCGGACTAAGTACAGCCTTCTGGTTTGCGAGTTATCAAAGGAACCAAGTCATTTTTTGCGCACAATCTTGCTGTAGTGGTGATCATAGTCAACCGAGACTCGATTCCATCTATAACACCATGATTATCCATGACATCTGTAAACCTATTCCATTAATTCGTTTTCCTTCAACACTGTAACCCGCACTTTCTTGTTCAGCCTCGGTGAATGTAAGCGTGGTCAACGGAGTTTCGATATGACGAAACAAGGAACAACGGCGTCATTATGGCGAATACCTTGACAACATGTATGAAGATCCTTACAGTGCGTGGTGAATACATGAGCTATTCACGAATTTAGTTTAACTTTGCAATACGACAGATTTTAAATGATGATAAAGAATTTAGTTACTGAACATGTCAAATGATTAATCTCAAAAAATTAACAAAGATGTGTAGTGATTATTCCTCTGTGATTTCCATAATATATAACAGTTATTTTTATTATTCACAACTTCAGAAGTCTTAGTCGAACTTTTTCAAACAATGACCATGAAATATTCATATTTTTGGTGATTTTATATCTAATTGCAGTGTATACGAACACTCATTAAATCAGATTTTGCCATTTTGCCACGTAACCTTGACTGTTGAGAAACATTCTCGAAAAATTGGGGAGTATTCAGTGTGTACAATTCTCGTTGTTCGCTACTGAGGTATTTTATGCGTATGAGAAGTGGCTTTCCTCATAATAAGCCTAAGGTTTATGGATGTGATAAGCTCTACTACAGATTCTACAGTATAGGATGATCTTCAATCTAATGTCGACGTTTTCAGTGGTTTAGGCAACTAGTTCTCTTAACTCAAAATGAAAGTACTTATAACTCCATTTCTTTCAATTTCTTTATGAGAAAGTTATCTGATATCCGCGGTCAAATTATCTCCTATAGAAAACGTCAGACTGCATGTGACAGGCCAGACCCAGGCCAGACAACGAGGTGTAGCTTCAGAACTGTTGATCATATTTCCATTTCTCTATCACACGATGCTTAAAACGTTAATACGATGACAATTTTAGTTGACTAGCATGTTACCGAACCAAGATAAGTTTACTCAGATCATCTAGTACTAATAGGGACTGCATGTTACCTGATGTGACCATTGTATATTTATTTTTAATCAATCATCAAATGATCAAAGGTACGCTGAAGAAGATTTTGATAGAAATATTAACGACTGTATATTTAAACAATAAAGCTAATTGACGTGCATGATGACACTTAGAAGGATCAAAGTGGATTGGGGATCCATTAGCACCAACAGAGTTGAAATAGCGATGATATTAAATTGACATTAGAATCAGACTTCTCTGTAACTATATTGAGATAAGAATTATACTGATACTAGGATAACAGTCAATTACAACTGAATTACTAAAACTTGAAATTGTATCGCACAGCTTTAATCAGAACCAAATTGAAGTAAAGTGCAACATACTAAATTGTATTTAAGTGTAAAGGAATCAAAAACTCAGCATACAGTTCATTGTAGGAATCGCCGAATTTTCACGTTATGAACCGACGACTAGCTCCGGTTAAACCACCATTACTAGCGGAGCATTAAAAACTTTTAATTTCCTGGTAGTGGATTTTAGAGTGACAGGCACCGAGAACCCTGTTATAAAACCTAGAAACTTCTTTCTTGGGCGTGAGAACGGAACCCTTGAGGCACTGGCTGGCAATAAGTAGTGCACATGCCTACACTTATTCATTTCATGGTAGGGCACGATCATCCCCCATGGAGTGCCAGCTGACCAGTCCAGAAGTTCCACACTAGCGATCAAGATTAATGGTCGAGGGCTAGTTGCGGTAGACACATCCAAAAAATAAATGGTTCTGTAAGTCTTCGACATTTGATACTCACCTAATTCACTTCAAAGTGTAAAGTAGTCTATATGAGGCATGTTACAGACTACAGTTACAGCTTAGGTAACTGTACTCTAGAAGTACCCCAAGTTGACTGGTGGTACCCTACGATTTGAAGTCTTACGCCAACTGTAACAAAATCACCTTCCGAAAAAATCTTGCACTGGTAACATTGAAGCGGATTTTTGGTCAGTTTGACTGTAGAACTTTCGCACAAATCTTCAACGGTTTTATTCGTCCACATTTCGAGTATGGAAGCCTAATATTTCCTCCCTCACCCCAAAAGGATAAGGATACTGTGGAATGTATCCAACGGCAAGACATGAAATCAGTTCAGGGACTCAATTTCAAGTCTTATGAAGAGCGCATCCAATCACTAAAACTTTACCCATTGGGGTACAAGCGTCTTAGAGGTGACCTTCTAATGGCTTACAGTATCCTTAACACTTCTGAGTATCCCCTTAAACACCTACTTAAGTTTAGCTCCAACATAAACCTAATGGGTAACAACCAGAAACTGGAGACACAAAACAGCAGAACGGACTGTAGACACAACTTGTACTCCTTAAGAGTTGTCAAATGCTGGAATTCGCTGCCGGCTGAAGTAGTCCAAGCGACTTCCCAGGAGTCCTTTAAGAGGAAACTTGACCTATTCTTAAGGACTAAGGATAACATCTTATTATGATTTACCAATTTCTTTTTTCCTCTTTTATCGTTGATATACCTAGGTTACTGCCTGGAGGCATTAGTGATCCACTGCTACTGGACACGGAATCCCGTTAAGTGAAGGCTTCTTATATTCCATCCACAAACATTTGAACCATTTGAACCATTTGAACTATCTTTACGTTACAGTAAAAAGCACGTATGACGTGTCATCAGCCTCTAGAATAACATTATTGGCTACTACCAATTATATTGAACTGTCTTATCGCTTTAAGGTGTTGAATCAAAATAAATCAGTGCTTTATAGTGATGGTTTACAAATATGTTGCAGTGATGCAAATAAAAATAACCACGATGATTCGTACTGCTACACAATATGTGGATTTGTGTTACCCAAAGTAAGAAACTACAGAAGGATTTAAGAGTCATACTAAGAAATGATCTCAAAACAACCAGCCACTGTAAGGCTGCTGCCGCAAAAGGCAATAGGGTATTATGGTCTATTCGTAGATTTTTCCGGTATCTGGATGTGGAAATGTTTAGATTATTATACCCAACTTTCGTACGACCACATTTGGAATATGGGATTCAAGCAGCGAGTCCTTGTTTCAAATATGAGATGGATATGTTGGAACGAGTCCAACGCCGCGGGACAAAAATGGTAAAAGGTCTACCTGGCCTATCTTATGAAGACAGACTGAGACACCTCAACTTATTTCCGCTATCTTACCGGCGAATGCGGGGTGATCTTATATTGGCATAACATGTCCTATCTTTTCCTTCCATCTAGGGCTGACCATTTGAGAGGACATTCGAAAAAATGCAAAAACCGAGATCAAATCGTCTACGTCTGGAGTTTTGTTTCTCGCACCGAGTAGTGAATTACTGGAATTCTCTACCAGAACACGTAATATCAGCACCTTCTGTTGATATATTCAAGACGCGGTTGGACTTTCACAGTGTAACAAACTTCAAGGATTAAAATAGGTCAATGGACCTCATCCTTATTACTGAAGACTGAAGACTTATTGAGTCTGTCTGCGCGGGTTTTTCCTTTATCGCGTTACTTCTCTCCAGCTCATCAGCAATGGAAATATTCAGAAAATATTTAGGTGGTTCGACAGAATCAGACGAGGTCGTTGGAGCTGATATTGTACGTTTTTGCAAGATTTTTATGCTGGTCAAAGGTGGATAAGCTTGTAGATCGCTACCAGTCTTCAACTAGAATTGACGACAAGAGGGATGCTCTACGGGCCCTGAAAGCGCTTTCTAAGGCAAGCAAACCTTTTTAATCTTTATATATCTAGATGTTTAGAAGTACCGATTGGAGGTTGGAACTCAAGCAATGATTATCTTCTCTTCAGTCTTGAAAACTGATTGGTTTGTTACGAGCGTTTTGTGCCTATAACTCACCCTCTTTAGGGAGGATTCAGATTGTGTATGCTACGCTTTGGAAGGCCTTTATTCTGTAATGAACGATGAAGCAGGTGAACAAGGTTTGTTATTCCTAGTTTTCAAGTTCCGTAGTTGAACCTCATGAGTTAATCAATATACCAACTGACCTGGGTGTACAGTTCACGGAAATGTATATGAAGAACACTGAAAATTACCAGATTTTATTGTCACTGTTAGATGTAAGTAGACTCTATTATCGCTTCATTGCATTTTCCTAAGCCACTAGTCTCATATAGACACTGAACAAATATTATATTATTTCACAGTACTTGTCGAAGAGTAATTAGGGCAACCATGGGGTTGGTGAGACTATAGTTTATGGAGGAACCAATCAGATATAGGATTACAGGTCTTAGGTTTTTGCACGAAATTCATCCATTTGGCTAAATAGCGTTTTGGCATTTTGGTCGATGTCAGTTGGTTGTCGAAGCCATAAATCTAATTCTTAACCCTACCCACTAACTGTAAGTCCTTATCCCTCGAACTGGTTTATAGCCCTCATTCAGTCCTAGTAGGGGGTGGGCATTCTCAAGGTCACTTTAGTGTTACTTACAGCCCATCTTTAAGTTAGTTTCGCTGGCTCACCATACTTCACCTTTGACTTGATCCTGATCTGTCATCTTTTGGAAATTGGTCGCCTCACTAACCATTATATTTTTGTCAAATCTGCCAAGTCGTCGTTGATAATTGAAACCAATATGGAAAGTGAACAAGAGCACTTATTCCTTCGTTTCCTTTAGATCTAGTGTCTCATAGTTATTTTGTGTTTACTTCTCTAATTCGTCCTTTCTTTTCAACCATATTCTTTAGTTTCAGTCTTCTTTTATTATTACAGACTCTACTATCACTGTGAATATAGCTGTTGTCACATCAATGTTCTGACGTTTAATAATTTAAATAGATGCTTGTTTGTTACAGGTCTTACTTTATTTATGGTTGACTAACTTAATGTAACTAAATGTTTTTGGGATTCGTTCACATGTGTCCTACATTAGAGATCGTAAAGTAGTGAGGTTTGAATTCAGCGGTATCAGTATTAAGTAAGCTTTGGGGATTAATTCTGGACGGCGAAATGAAGATGAAGTTCCTTTAAATGTGTTTGCTATTATGGTCATTTTAGCCTTTGATGGACATCTGGTTCATAAGCATTTTTATGTGAGTTCCTTAAAACCGTCAAATACTCATTTAATTTGGGGAGACTTTTCTATATATTAATGTGAATTGACCTGTTGGTTTTAAAATTCCAGAGTTAACGTATGGACTGCGAAAGCCGTTTGCTGTAAAGTGAAGGTAATTTGTATCCAGAGACAGGGTGTTGCAGCATATTCGAACTACCAGCCCTAAAATCCAATATTATCGAGGGTTGGTAAGGTTGATAGCTCGGTTAGGAAATGTTGAATGCTTTCAAGTTCAACTATCTCATTTCATTCCATTATAACAAGCCTTGTTCCATGGTCAATTAACAATAAAAATTTGAATGAAGCTGTCTTCTGAAAGTAATCTCCACTTATGGAAACTGTTTTATACACTAAAACCAAATATTACTTTAATCAATCCCAATAATTGGGATAGTGGCCAAGTCAAGAAGCTGAGTGAGGTATCACAAACTGACAGTTTTTCCCACATTTAAAGAGCTAAACATTATATGGCTTTGAGTTTGGTGACGAGTACATCTAAAGTGGTTAATAATTATATGCTATACAAACTACCCAAAACACTAAACGAACCCACTAATATGGAATAACTCATGTTTCTCTGATTTCGGGAATATGATGATTCCATTATCACGCTTCATCAAAATCCTGAATATTACCTTATATTGCAAGGCTACAATCTACATATTTTTCTGTACAAAATGACTGCCTTAGATTCTTATCATATTTAGATTGTAGCTAGCAGTGGAATTCATGACTCTCATGCCGTCCTATTTATTGGATATACGAGCAACCTTGTCTTTTGGATTGGAATAAATGCCTTATAAAGATTTTTTGGCATACTGGAAACGCTACCCAGTGTACTTCTGGTAGAATTAAGGCACTAGTCAGTCAAGCGTAGCGTAAAACCTGGCATATGTGCACATCGGTTCAAGTCACTATACCCTATTAACACAAGTAGATGAAATTGCCGGTAACAGAAAAGACTGAGCATACAGCTACATTTCTGTTCCTTCAAACTACCAGTGGACTTAGGTCCTCTTTTGTCAGGAATAAACGTCATTTTTTTCTACGAGTTTCAGTTTTACCGGGATTCTCATTCTAGCGAAAAAAAGACTGTGTACTTCCTATCCAATTACTCGTTTTTTTTTTTTGATGACTGAGAAGAAACCTGGTATCAGAATCTGTGTAGCTTGATGCGAGGAAAAATGTAAACATTTTTGGGATATGGAAATCTAGTTGACCTTCCATACATGAAAATATTCCTTTGTACTAACAAATACATTTATTTCTATACAGGCGTACTCTCATCGGTGGCTTGTTAACGAAAGGCCAAGAATAACTAAATCTTGAAATTAATTAGTTTTGATACATCATGGTTCTTTTTACAATATTTTGTCAAATGAAGTACCCTAATGTTTTGTTTCATGATCGTAAAAGTCACCTTCATCAATACTTCTAATTAGATTGTTTGATATGGTTATTTACACTGTTTTTATTACCAGGCACCTGAAAGTTTTATTCGACGGAACGCTATGCGGTTGCTTACAGTGCTTTCTATCAATCGTCTAAAAGATACTCAAAATGCTGTCCTTCAGTGTCGTACCGGAGTTTCAAAACTTGTGGATATACTTTCAGACACGCATGAAGTCTTACGGAATGATGTAAGTTTTACAGTAAACTATGATGAAAGATAATGCCCACCTGTTCGATCCCCTTCATTAAATGGATTCTAGTTTTTTTTTACATGTATCGGTCACTTTTTTATACTTGGGATTTTTAAGACTTTAAAAGAATTGTTTTGGTCTCATACTTTAAGGAGGTGTAATCCTACTAGACTATATTCTTTAAACTTTATCATCATTGTCATTTAAAACATGTTTATTCACATTTCGAAGTTTTGTTTTATTACAGGTTATACTTCTTCTAACAGAACTCACCAAGGCAAATGCAAACATCCAAAAAATAGTAGCCTTTGAAAATGCTTTCGATTGGTTACTGAAAATCATATATTCTGAAGGTCTGTGTGATGGTAGTGTGGTTGTAGAAGATTGTCTTCGTTTATTACTTCAATTGTTAGACGGTAATCCATCTAATCAAGTCTTGTTTGTAGAAGGGAATTTTATTCAGCGTCTTTCACTTTTATTTGACTTGTATTCTACTGATAGTACACAGCCACAACTTTGGTCTGCACAGAAAGTTGTCAATGCGGAGGTAGCTATGCAGGTAAGTGTTGTTGTATTTTTGTTTTTCAGTTGTTAAATTATTCAGTTTTATACCGCTTTCACTGCTAATATTTCTTCGAAATTTTCAACACATTCGTACATAAGTGGCTGACAATTTTCAACACATCAATATTTATAGAACAACTTATTACTTTTATATTGGAGTACCTTCGCAAATGTAGTGTTTCTTATTTACAGTACGAAGGTTAACTGATTGCTATCTCACTAGGTGCATACAATTTATTTGTCCTTTTTGGGGTGTACGTATGTCTTTTTTTTTCTGGTGGCTTATAAGATGCTTCTGTAAAACTTCGTAAGATAATATTTCCCCCTTTTGAAATTATCTTGACAATTCTATTTACAGCGTATTTGTTTCAATAGATTAGTGGAGATTCATTAAAATTTGTGGTTTAATAGTGCTGGTCCATCAACTTCTGCTTGATAAAGATCATTTTGTACTAATGATTCATTTGCAGATTACAGGTTTATGTACTCATCTTTTAGCCATAACATATATAAGTGAGCTTTTAAATTCACTCCTTACACTATTCAACGATCATAGTTCGTTACCAGTTATGTGCAAAAGAATAAGGTCCCAGGATTTAGATTTTATTTCATTATCTAAGATTTAAGAAACATTTTCGAATCAGTGTGTTATTCCGCAGCAGGTAACGCATATTTTCAGTTACTTCGTTTCTAGTATACTTTGGTAATAAAGTGTTGTTTGTTTCATCAAACATTTACTTGTTTTTGTTTTTGTACGTTATAAGTTAGTTTTATGATGGTAATCTATTTGTATTTGAAAATAGGTTGTTCAAACCTTGGTAGCACCTTGTAATAAAGCTCAATTAACGCGAAACTGCCAGAATGTGGTTTATGATTGTGGTCTTCTAGAAAAATTGTGTAATATTGTCATGGTCAGTGGTGTTCCGGCAGACGTCCTGACAAAATCAATCTATGCTTTAGCAGACTCAATACGCGGATGCCCAAGAAATCAAGAATATTTAGCAAATTTAGTTACACCTTCAGAACCTCCTCAATCTGCTGTGAATGTGCTTCTCGTATCCATGTTAAATAAACATCAATCTGTAGTTGTGCGTGTAGCTGCGCTATACTGCTTTCAATGTTATCTTGCTTCCAATCATCAGGCACAGAATGCAATTGTGATGACATTGCTGCCTAAACCTAATGATGGTATGTTTAGTTAAATGCTAAAATGTTGAATTATCTTAAAATGAAATCGTCAACTATACAATGAATTATCTTCAAAGGACAAAGCTATTGACTTAAATTTAGGTTGTATCACTAAATTCAAATATCAATTCAATAAAGTCGTAGATAAAAATTGACAATATGCATTAATGACTTACTAGAATGGTAACCACAGTCAATAACTCGTCAGTCACCAGTATTTCTTAAATCCCCCAAATGCCGACCGTTAGTGGGTAGAGTCCGCTCTTCCTCCCGAAATGCTCTCACATGGCCACGCGTATATAGCCTCTGCCAGGGAAGTCCTACTCACTGCCTTCTCGTGGCAGGGGCGTTGTTTACGAAGTTGAGAGGACGAAAGCGAATGTCCGGCACTTTAACCGGGTTGGTATGAATCGATCGTTGGTCACTGGCTATTATGGGACTGCATCTCCTCACGATGCTCCACTGCCTTGTGGATCAGACCTTTGGGTCAAAGGCTCCGGGTGTGGCCCTCTAAGAAAACCCCCTGACAGATGCAGACTACCTGGTTGGGGTCCGCGTGACTATCGTAACCAATGGTTGGAGACTCTAGGTGACATGGCTTAGAATCGATCACAATGGCGTAGGTGTATACACTCTTTATCTTCCCTTAAACCTTAAGAATAAAATTGCTTCATAACTTTCTTCCTTCCTATACTATATCCTTATATACAACCTATAATTTATATACTACCACCACTAAATCAACTATTTCTATGAATCCGGTTTTGATCTTGTTGTGCTAACGAGGTATGGAAACTTAGACCGATGCACATATGTGCCTGGTCCTACGTTGTAGCTGACTGACTGACTAATCGGGTTGGTGGACACGGCGAGTCTACCTAGGGGAGTTGGAAAACCCTGATTCCAAACCAATGCTCCACATAGGCTCCAGTATACTGAAGGAACAAATGGCGTATGAATCAATCGTTGGTCACTGGCTATTATAGGACTGCTCCTCACGATGCTCCACTGCCTTGTGGATCAGACCTTCAGGTCAAAGGCTCGGGGTGTGGCCCCCTAAGAAAACCCCCTGCTTCAGTTTGGGCACCTGGGCAGTATCACAGCCCTCTTACTCATCAAATAAGATTTGTGTGGCGCATATGTATCTGGTGCTTCCCTGTACCATTATTTATGTGTTTAAATGAATAAATAAAGCTTACCGGAATCATTGGATATTTATCAAATGACTACTGGTTTCCAAAGCACTTCGGATTTTTTCATGCTTGGTTTGAACTAAAGCATCTCGAAGAGTTTTAGTTGTTTTATGGGAGACTTTCATTGCTATTTTATTATTAAAATTTTACCCAATACTCAATTTATTTGAATTTATCAGGTCTAACTTTATTATTGATATATATTAACTGATCCTCATTGTCATTTAAAAGTAGTCATTTGGTTTTGATTTCAGTCCCACAGCTTGGTGTTAGCGCTGGTCAGTTGCTTTGTGGAGGATTGTTTTCCAGTGATTCATCAGCTTGGTTTTCTTCAGTAGCTCTCCTTCATTGTATCCATGATAATGTACAGCTTAAAGAAGAACTTTTACGCGTACATTTATCTCCTAAAGAAGGAGCTCCACCTGTTACCCTTTTTCATCAATGCTTTATGTGGCAACAACAGGTTAGTAACAGTTAATTCAGCCTAAAATTTCATCGTATAATGAAATTCTTTAGAATTTTGATTTGATGCAGTCAAAAGTTAATAGTTTTAATTGACTTTCGAGAACTGTCATTCCCATCTATGAAATCATCTTCCTCATGATATTCAAGATGCGTGTTCATTAAAAAAACCCTTCATAACTTTAAATTGGATTAAGTATGTAGTGTAACGAGTTGATGGGTTAGTTTTAAAACATCAGTCTAGATTAACTTAAACAAATATGTTTTTACTAGTATGGGTTAGTTAAGTTTTTAGTGGAAATGCTTGTCAAAATCAAAGTTCAGCTAGAAAGTCAGTCAGTCAGTCAGCTACAACGTAGGACCAGGCACATATATGCATCGGTCCAAGTTGCCATACCTCGTTAGCACAACAAGATGAACACCGGATTCATAGACTTACCTCAATTTGCCATTCAGGACGACTGGGGATCGTGGGTAACTGAAGTGTGGCTGAAAGCCAGTTGAACTGATCCCTAAAGTGTTCTGCCCATCGATCCAATCTCCTGGATTGAGAATGAATGATATGCCCGTCTTTGTCTGAGATAGTTTCGCTAATAGTTGGGTTCCTAATGCCGGTTTCTTTAATAAGTCTGAACAGCTGTCTGCTGTTACCTATTGCCGCTGCCTTTTCCATCTCTCTTGCTTTCGCTACCCACCACTGTTCACGATCATTGCGTAGGCTTATTAGCCTTCGCTTAAGCTGACTCCGCTCTTCGTTATGTTCAGAGCCAGGTGGGATGAGTTTTCGAGCATCTATCAGGGCGGTAGATGCTGCCGAGATCCATTGTTTCTCCCTGACCTTATGGCTTACCTTACTAGCGGATATCACAGCTGTTTCCACAGCTTTTCGGATGTCATACCACGCCGCTTCCGGGTGGACACAACTTACATGTCTGTCTAACTGTTTTTCCAGTTGTTCCTGAAATATATTCCTAGCTTGCTTATCATTAAGTAGAACCCTTAGAGGCTTCCCTGCAGTGTCTTTCCTACGTCCAGTAAGTCGCAGACAGATACGTGCTCGCACTAGAGCATGATCTGAATCTAAACATGTGCCCCAGAATGAGCGACAGTCTTCTATCGAGCCCCTCCATCGGTGGCTGATAGCGATGTGATCTAATTGGGTCCAACGTTGGGACGAATTCGGGGGTCGCCATGTCAAAAGATGTTTTTCCTTATGCTTAAAGTTAGTATTTGCAAGAAATAGGCGGTTATCTGAGCACAGCTGCAACAGACGGTCGCCATTATCTGTTCTTTTCGCCACGACACCATAAGATCCTCCCAGGTGTCTTTCCCTTTCACTTAGTTTACCTACTTGAGCATTAAAGTCACCAGCCACTATTACTACATCAGAACGTCTAGCTTTTCGGAGAAGGTCAGAAAGTTTCCTGTAAAACTCATCTTTTATATCGTCTGAGCTGCAGTCAGTGGGAGAGTAGGCAGAGATGACGAAGAGACAACGACGAGTTTCCCTATCTTTCCGAGTCCTTACTGATCCGTTTAGTCGGACAGCGCATAGACGACTGTCTACTGGGATCCAGTCTAAAAGAGCTAGTTCTGCCCTAAAACTTAATGCTATACCTACTCCAGCGAGGCCACGGGAAGCAGCATCAGGGCTTCCAGATACACGAAGCGTGTATCGAGATGGTTCTTTATTTTGATTAGGTGAGGTCAAATGAATGACACTACTCGGATCTTGTATGCGCGTTTCGGAGACGCAGCATACATCGATGGTGTAAGATTCTAGAGTCCTAGCTAAGGAAGCCTGTTGTCCTATTTGGCAATGTTCGGACATTAAAAGTTCCTACATGTAGTTTAGAGCGAGGTTTCAGGAGACCAGGAATAACGTTCCGTGTACACGAATCGTTTGCCCTAGCGATGCGAGGTGATAAAAGGACGTGGGAAGGGTTAGTCGTGGAGATAAGAGAGTTGTTAGGAGGTGTAGGAAGGATTTGAAAGTGACCAACTTGGTCTCGTGTGCTGTTACGGGTATGAGGGCATTTATCACTTCCCGGCTGCCCACACCGTGGAAGGGTATTTCTTGAGGGACCTGAAAAAGAAGTTGGATTAGTGTTGGTCTGAACGACCTGGGAGCGTGACCGCAGTGCCCAAGGGACAACTGCTTGAGGCCGGTCACGCACGGCCTTTTTGTGGGGGATTTTTGAAGTGTTAGCTCCGTTCTTCAAAGGACCTTACCGCCGGAGACGGAAATCCGTGGGATAAGGCGAGGTGTGCATTTTTAGGGTCGACCTTTTCTAACCCCACCCCTCCTTGTGGGAAGGCAGCATCGCTGTCATGCTGGTTGTCTGAAGGAAACACCTTACTGCTGTCACACCTCTGTACAGTCGGCAGTACGACTTCGCCTTCGGACCTTGGGATTGCTGCTTTTAGTCTTACCGCTCTTCAACCGACCTGTCTGGCATGGTAGGACCTCGAGGAACGATTGTTCCAGCCAGCATAGCTCGATTGCTTCATCACGATAGGCAAGCCCGACCACCACGTCAAGGTAGCAGCAACGGTCGGGATATAGTTTAGTTAGCTTCAATGTAACGAAAAGTCTTCTTGTGGTCTCTATGAAACACATCTTCTCTACAAGTCTCCTTTCTCTTTTATTTGCGTTTGGATTGTTAACGCTGAACTGTTATAGTTCATTAGTCATCCATTCTGTTTAGTCACATGGATTTCCGTTCATGTGAGAAAAATCTCTCGACTATTTGTAGTTACCATAATCATTTCGAAACATAAAAGTTTAATATCATTAAGACATAATCTATGAAAATTGTCCGACCTACAGATAGTTCTCGTCACGAGTTGACTTCAACATTCAAACTATTGAAAAAATGGCAAAGGTTGGTCACCGGATACTGACTGACTTACTTACGCCCGTTACCTCTCGTGGAGGAGCATAGGCCGCCCACCATCACTCTCCATCCAACCCTGTCCCCGGCAATCCTTCCCGCTTCTTTCCAGTTGTTATTCATCCTTTTCACACCTGCTTCTATTTCCCGGCGTAATGTGTTCTTTGGCCTTCCTCTTTTCCACTTCCTTTCCGGATTCCTTGTTAGGGCTTGCCTCATGGCGCAGTTTGTTGATTTCCTCAATGTATGTCCTATCCACTTTCAACGTCTTTTCCTAATTTCTTCTTCAGTGGGAATCTGGTTTGTCCTCTCTCATAAAACGCTGTTGCTGATAGTATCCGGCCAGTGAATGTTGAGTATTTTGCGTGGACAACTGTTTATAAATACTTGTACCTTCTTGACGATAGTTGTAGTAGTTCTCCACGTTTCAGCTCCATACAGTAGGACTGTCTTGACTTTCGTATTGAAGATTCTCCCTTTGGTATTGACTGACAGTTGTTTTGAGTTTCATACGTTGTTCAGTTATAAGAATGCGGTCCTTGCTTTGCCAATCCTCGCCTTTACGTCTGTATCAGATCCTCCTTGTTCATCGATGATGCTTCTCAGGTACGTGAATGTTCCCACATCTTCCAGAGTCTCTCCATCAAGTGTGATTGGGTTGTCGTTCTCCGTGTCGTATTTGAGGATCTTGCTTTTCCCTTTGTGTATGTTGAGGTCTATTGATGCAGAGGCTGCTGCCACACTAGTTGTCTTCATTTGCATTTATTCGTGTGTATGAGATAGAAGGGATAGGTGATCTGTGAAGTCCGAATCGTCTAGTTGATTCTGAGATGTCCATTGTATTCCGTGCTTCCCTTCAGATGTCGAGGTTTTCATAATCCATTCAATCACCAAAAGAAAGAGGAAGGGGGAGAGTAGACAGCCTTGTCTGACTCCGGTCCTTACTGCAAATGCATCTGTCAGCTATCCTCCATGCACGACTTTGTACTTTAGTCCATCGTATGAGCTCTGAATGATGTTGACAATGTCCTCAGGAACTTCATAGGGTCGAAGGATTTTCCGTAATGTTCTCCTGTCCACATTGTCAAATGCCTTCTCATAGTCAATGAAGTTGATGTATAGTGATGTGTTCCACTCAACTAATTGTTTCACGATGATCCGTAGTGTCGAGATTTGGTCTGTGCATGACCGATACTTGCGGAATCTAGCCGTTTGGTCTCGAAGTTGGGAGTCTACTGAGTCTTTCAACCGGTTCAGCAACACTGTTGAAAACTTTTCTTGGTAGTGACAGTAGTGTGTCACTTAGTCACAACGTAGTAGCGTGATGCCTCTGTAATTCTCACACTTGCTCAGATCTCCTTTCTTTGGTATCTTGATGAGGTATCCTTCTTTCCGGTCCGTTAGCACTTGTTCTTCCTCCCAAATCTTCTTCAATAGAAGGTGAAGCATGTTTGCAGTTATTTCAGTGTCTGACTTCAGTGCTTCAGCTGGTATGTTGTCAGGTCCTACTGCTTTCCCATTCTTGATTTGTCTTATGGCCATCTTGATTTCTTCGATCGTTGGTGGAGTGACATCTATGGGAAGGTTTGTGTGTTCTGCTTCGATATCCGATGAATTCAATGGGGCTGGTCTATTCAGCAGTTCCTCTAAGTATTCTGCCCATCTTTTCCTCTATTCTTGAATCTCCATGGTCGTCTTTCCTTCCTTGTCCTTGAACGGTCTCTCTGATTTACTATACCTCCCTGCTAGTTTCTTCGTTGTATCATATAGTTGTTTGATATTTCCTTCCCTCCTTGCTAGTTCTCCCACGTATTTTTGCTTGTCGGCTTTAATGCTCTTCTTCACTTGCTTGTTTGCTTCTGCTTAGTTTGCTTGTGCCTTGACTTTCTCTGCTCGTGTTCGACTATTGTTAATTGCTGTCTTCTTGTTCTTCATTTTTTCAATCTTGTCCAGGATTCCCATAGAGATCCATTCCTTACGATGATACTTCTTGCAGCTCAGAACCTTCTGACATGTCGAAGTTAATGCTTCTTTGATCAATTTCCAGTTATTCTCCATCGTAGTTTCTTGTTCTTTCAGTAGACCCTGTAAAGCTTGGAACCTGTTGTTGAGAGTTATCTTGAATTCATTGAGCTTGTCAATATCTCGAAGGTAGGCTGTATTGAACCTTTGTAGTGCTGTTTGTCCAGTTGTCCATTGTTTTTTTAGCTTCATTCTCATCTTGGCCACAACCAGGTGGTGATCTAAAGCTATGTCAGCTCCTCTCTTGGTTCTCACATCTTAAATTGTCCTTCGGAGATTTCGGAGACTTTCGAAGAATCTCAGCTTTCATCCTAAGGCGTCATAATTCTTCCTTCTACTCCCAGGGCTCTCTAGTTTTCAATGGTTCTGAAGCTGAAGTGGAGTTGTATCTATTTTAAACTTGTTCAATTCACTTATAGCATGGTACCTGAAATTCTTTTTTGTTATTATTTTTTATTATCAAATAATATGGGAACAGACGAACAAAGAAGAAAATGGGCATCTACATTTTCTCCATTTTGCTTAGTTCTACCTCATTTTTTATGTGTTCATGTGCAGGGGTGTATACCTTACGTTGTTGAATGCTAGTGGACTCAGATAGAATGACGATGAAAATCGTAACCTGGATAACTGAATATACTATCATTTTATTATCTAATCGAAAATCAATCCTCTGAATAGTTCTTATATTTTTTTACACTTCTAGTGGTCTTTGTTAACTTACTTTCAATCGATACTTATATATATGTATGTTAAATGAAAAAATATATCAGGTTTAATATCAGTAGTAATAGAAATCTAAAAGGAAAGGGCTAGAAAAAGATAATACAAACCAAAAAGATAAAAAAAGTGAGTTAATTTGCTTCACTCAACCGATTTTGAGCTATGTTATGTAAAATCTCTGATTCTAACAAGAAATTTCGTACTTATTCTTAGAAATCCGACTAGTTGTCAATAATATCAACCTTACCTTCTTTTGTTAACAAGTTCCGGACAAAGTAGTATAGCAGGCCAACTTAAGTAATGGCTGTACTATGGTAAACATACTTAACTATTTCACTGTTGATGGCTGAACTACATGCTAATGTGATGCTCCATTTGAATTTAAGGTATAGTTGAAAAGCACTTTCCGAAATCCTTGCATTATTCTTTATGGTATTCTAAAGATTTTTCATTATCTTCAACTTAGAGAACCATGTCTTCTACATGTTTTAGGTTATTTAGCAGTTCTTCATGTAGACCAGTGATTGAGTAGTTAGAAAAAGGACCTTTATGTTACTCAATGTTGGATAAGATTTTGTGTTATTATCTATGATGAATACCAACAGACGTAACCGCCTCAGGCATTAATTTGCCACAATCATTTATATGAGTACAACTTTCCGAAAAATCAGTCTTTAGTGCTAGTGTGATGTAATTGTTAAACTTGTTTCGGTTATAAACATTACCATAAAACCGTTCGACGTGAAAATCCGAATATCTTTGTGCTGAGGAATATATATAGGGGATGTATCAAAGAGTATGGGACTAAAAATATCTGGTCAGCAGCTGATAAAGATTTAAAACACTTGGTTTTCTCGAGGTTGTTGTTTTGCGGCACCGGGTAGGTATGGGAAAATATAGATATCTGTGGCAACTCAAACTACTAGTTGTGCCGGTCAAGATTTTAGTTGTGTAACATTTATTAAGTCAAACTAAAAAAAATAGGCTTAATGGTAATGAGTTTTCCAACTTATATAAATCCTACGTACAAATATTTATTGTGTTCGTTTTTTCCCATATCTTCATCGCTTAGTTGCTCTGAGTTGTCCTTTGCACTGCTGCATCTGAAAGTCAGCTCGTAAAGATAAAAGCATTATATGTGATAAGTTCTAGCTGAGGATTATCTTATAGCAATATATTTATTAACGAAGATAGACTAGTAACTGTGTGATTTTGCGAATTGGTGAACGTAGTTGAGGATTTAGAAAATTAAATTACAATTGGGAAAATATATCAAGTCTCCATCTTCCCTGGTGCCGTAACCGTCTTATTCACTGTTTGTTCAACTGTTTTAGTTCGTTTTAATTCTTTACTTTAACAAATTTTCTAAATAGAGGAGCCTGAAGTGTCGTGAGTTTTATGGTGTTTTGTTACGCAAATCTTCTGATAAATTGGCTTCATTAATCACAGCATTTGCAATATCAGCACAAATATGGAGGATTGTGTTGGCCTTATTTAGAACGGTGAGGTGTGCCTATTCAGGACAGCAAAACACGTTCCTTTTCAAGAGAACAGAGGTCTGTATCCATTGGTGTCAGAAAACTGCGGAAATGTTTTGTCTCTCTCCTATGTGTAGTTTTTCTCAATTTCTCCTAATTAGACAATTTTTTGCCGATACGGAGAAAGTTGTCATAACATTCTGGTTTGTTGATATTTTTACTTACGTCTATCTACGTTGTCATAAAACCTCATTTATTACTCTCTTCTCTGTATTGAAAGTCTGTCCGATGAAGTTCCAGCTTCACTTACTGTAGCTACTTATGTATAAGACGACAAGCGTTTTAGGAAACTATATAACTAAATGTTTACATGACTTTTGTTTTTATTTTTTTATAAGATTTGATATTCAGTTTATATACATTGTCATAAAACCGCAGTCATTATTCTGTTTCACGTAATAAAACTGTTATATCAATTTTCCGCTTCATATACTATAGCTATTTATTAACCTAAGATAGGAAACTATTTGAGAAATTATGTAATTCAATGTGAATGTAACAGTTGCTTTTATTTATAATTGCAATATTGTTATTAGATTTGAACTTAGTATTCATTTAGGACTTGAGAGATTCAATATATGATATCAGTCCACTAATGTAAACTTCTCTAACTAGTGCGTCAACTATTGCCTTGTTGAATTTACAAATTACAAATAGTATTATCATACGCGATCTAATATTTCAAATGTCGCACTCGTGAAAAAGACGTATTTTTCAAGTGGTATTGATCAAAGAATTCTGCTTTTAACCCCGGTAGCTTAAAAGCTGGAATCTAGCTGCTTCATTTCGATCGCGTAACCGGGTAGTGTAATTAACTCTCAACGTATTTTGTTTCTCTTTCTTTATTTATCAAATTAAAACAGTGTAATCATTTTCAAACTCGCATGGGTTTACTGCAATTATTATGTACTTGGTTCACAAACTGTTCTGAAGCAGTAAGATGTTTTTTAAATCCATCATCCAGTACAGGAAATGATCGGACAGAATCAGTGAATCGTAGCTCGTATTTATGGACTCTTATTGCAGAAGCGTGTGCAGTAGATAATGACGAAAATGAAGCATTAGTTCACGGTTTGACTACATTATTAGTTTGCATTTGTGTAATGTACAATCCTGGGAATGTCAATGGATTTGAAAAGTAATTATTTGTTGTGATTGTTTAGTCATGTGAATTTCCTCGTTTTTTAACCAGTGTTAAGTTTTTCTAATTTCTTATTTATACAAGGTTTTAATGTCTAACCAAAAAGAAGGTAACAGTTTTTGAGTTTTGATTAGTAAATGTTTTACTTCGTGATTGTAGGGGGTAGAGCTTGACATGAATATTTTATTTATATCACTGGCACGTTTGTTAGTAAAACTAAAGTATACAAAATAACTTGGTCAATTTCCAATTTTATTGGTTTTTAGGATAGTTAATAGAATTTTAAGTGTATTGATTGAAAGTATTTATTTTACAGGTTCCCTACGTTCACAAAAAACTGCTGTGTAATTAATACAATATCTTAGGGTTTTACAGGAAATTAGTTGAAGCAGTTGTGAACCTGTATTGACGAAAGTGGTTGTGAAGTTTAAGTATTTAGTCGCAAAACACTCTGATATGTTTCCCCAGTCGAAGTAGGCTGGAAGAAGCGTTAAAATAATTAGATAGAGACATGGGATCTACTCATGAAGTCATTGATTTTTGGTGAGAACATCAGAAACCCCTGTGGTTGGAGTTCGGCTTGTAACCGGTAAGAATATACATTGAAAGATGAGAAAATGGAAACGCATCTCAGAAACTAGTGTATTAGTGTGTATTAGTTTAAGAATTATGTCTATCATTAGAACCAATAACATCATTTGACTGCTCGGAAGTCGATAAGTGCAACACAATTTCAGCCCTGTAATCCCGTAGGCAAAGTCAAACGATAAAACCATTCAGTTACGGCCTCTTAAGATGAAGTACTCCAAGATCAGTATCACTAGCTTGTTTATATTTACTCTTGACTTTTTGACGAGACTGATGCTTTTTTGGATTATTCCTGTATGTTATTTCATACCTTTCTTATTAATATTTCGTGTACAATGTTGTTATAACTTGTGGCCGAGTTGATGCCTAGTTAATGTATGATGTGATAAAACCGCCAATCAGAGAGCAGCAGTTATCGATTGGAACAGTGACACACGAAAACCGTACGAGCAGTCTAGAGCGCTTATCGATCCTGCTTCTGCCTAGCCTAGCCAGTTAAGTCCAAAACACCAATAACAGCCTCTGTGATATGAATCCTTGTATTTCAAACATACTGAGTTTATATACCAAACAGACTGACCACAACGTACCGATAAAATAGAGAATAACATTTGTACAAGAGTTAGCCAAATGTGGCTGTGAATAAGGGGAGCAGTAATTTATAGACTGGGTATAACTCAGGAATGGTAAATCGTACAATAATAGTCCAAGGGTCAAAATAAAGCTGACAATGAAAGGAACATGAATATGAGTAGTTTAATTATTTAGCAAATATACGATAAGAATTATATGCATAATATTGGTCCATAAATGGATCCCTAAGTTACCATTCACTATTGTTATCGGGGCATAACAAATGTATTACAAATTGAACTGATGAACTGGTATGTTGGTTTTTTAAACGCCTTTGTCAGTCAGTTGGACAGCAACTGCATGGATTATCTCGCAATAGTCCAAACTGTAACAAGCTACAATTTAAAACTTAATTCATTTGAATGACATAATAATGCAGTTTATCTACAGCATTGATGAGCAAATAAATCAAATCCGACTCGTCATCAGATTCTGTATGACGCTTGTAATTACTTAGAAGTATGAGTAAAAGCGGTCAACGGCGAAATAATTTAAGGGAAACATATCACTTTGTACTAAGATTTTTAAAGTTAAATTCCTAACTAAACCTATAATACTGACATGAAATATAGATGGTATTTCTTATATATGCCTAGGGAAATAATTACTAGTGTTCAAACCTAAAGAATAAATTTTCGCAATGTTTTTCAGATTTCTGGGTTTGTATCACAGTTTAATTTAGTGACCTCTTTATTTTCCTTTGGTAATCCTAACCGTTAGATGAAACTAATAGAAATGAAAGTTAACAATATTCTTTTTATATGTTTCGAACAGGCAACATTGACTGAATTCGATTGGTCGTTAACAATATATGAGTTTCATGATTTGAGATATTTTGCTTTTAGAATATCTGCGTTTTTTAAATCAACTTACCTTCGTGAACAAGGATTTTCTTGAATGATTTTCAATGATTTCAATTTTGGATTTTGACCGACTACAACAAGTAAAGTGATCTATGGTGATTGCAGCACATTAGGGAAAAAAACTATGCACAGTTGTACCAATTTCATTTACAATGTTACGTTGATAACTCCGCTGATTGTGTAACTAAGTAGTATTTTCTAAAAAAAAAGAACTATTAGTTAACTAAAAACACTTTGATATTTTATATGTCGCATGTCTGAAGTGTTTGTGTTCGTGCAACCGTTTAGTAAACGATTTGCTCTCACCCCTAGTCTTTTTTACCTAAATGTGGACGTAAATCTTGAAAAAACATTTATACCTATCATGTTTTTATTAGACAATGAATAAAAGCTAATTGTACTCTACATAAGTTTTTATTACTTATTATTGTCTATAGTTTTGGTGTTGTTTTAATTAATAGTTAATTATACTATCCTCGTTTTTCAAATAAGTGTACTCATACTGTCGTATTTTCCAATGTAGAGTTTACATTAATTCCGCTTAAATAAATTTGAAATTGATTGATTTTTTCACTGTTGAATAATTTAGTACCTTATTTTTTCAGCTTAATAAACATTTTTAAAGTGAACTTATTTGTCAACATCAATAATAAATGAGATTTAAGTTTAGTTTATCTTTTCGAAGAAAAGTTTTCTTCCTGCAGTCTGATATGAATTCCACCTTCTTATGTTAATTACTAAGACTCTCAGTTCGTTGATTTGTATCATAATCAAATGCGTTGTCCAACCAACCTACTGGAAACCACTAAGTTCCCCGTTCAAGCCCTGCCCAATTGAACTGGTTCAAAAATTCGTTTGGTATTGTTAATTTCCACAGTTGAATAGATCTAGCTTATCATTTTTTGTAAGAACTTTTACATGGTTAATGATTTACTTGTATTCTTGTAATACTGACAGTGGTTTGTAAACCTCTAACTATCGAGATCTTTCGTACTTCGTACTCACTGTGAGTTTCGTTCCGGGAAGTGGTTTAACCATGAAATCATTAGTTGAAGTTCGTAATCTGATGAAGTTGTAACTTAATAGTTTAGGTAATCTCCTTTCTCAATCATTATGTTTCAAGTTTAAAACCTACTCCATATACTCTTGTTTTGTTATCTCTATAGTACCATAAGTTATCACTCAATAGGTATAGTCCTGAGTTTAAGACACAAAAATGTTTTGATATGATTAAATATTAACAAGTTTACGTTTTACTGTAAAGAATGTTGATAATTCAAGAGTATTTGAAGAAAAAATATCATACAATCATTCATTTGTTTGTTAAACTTATTGATCCGTTTTGTTTTTCTCTTTAAACTCTAGATCAACATTATATAATGCCCTGGAGAAACGTATCGGCATAGATATGATTTTAGAACGTCTAAGTCAAATATCCAAAGCTGAATCATTTATTACAGCTACAAAAAAACCTCAAATATCTGTTCAGTCTACTGATGATTTAATATTTGATTATACATTCACACGTTTATTCAAACGATTAGAATGTAAGTCTTTATTATTTTCTTAGTGATTCATTTACTACGGTAATGATTTACACTATTGACAATTTTGTTTCAATGTTTAAACGATTTTATGAAATAGAAGAAATGTTTTAGTGAATTTGGTCTGTAGATTATTTAAACAAAAACTGACTAATGAATATCAGTTTTTTTAGACTCATCATTGGACAGGAACTGTTTATGTTGGGTCCCAAATGTAATGAGTAGTAGGAGAATTGATCAGTAGTATCTAACCAATAATAAATACTATTCCTAGTTGTGATTTATCAAAGTTTTATTTGAAATTAAAACATTTGGTTGATTAACGTGTCTTTTGGTGTTTGTTTATTAATATCTTAGAAAGCAGTAGCCAATTACATGTTTATAACCAAGTCTTTATCCCATAATTATTGTTTGAAGATCAGGTACAATACTGGACTCGTCAAGCTTAACTTAGCATAGAGTTGACCCTAAATTTCTGACTAGTTGGCTTAATAATGAATACTTAGACCGTTAAGTCGATAGCACACTTTCTTTTGGTGCACAAAGTGGATTGGTCTGTGCCGTGGTGAAGATTTCAGTATATTTATAGTCTTTTTACTAACTTCCAAAATAGGAAATTATATATTTTTTAATTTATCTTTTAATTCTTTGCATGTGAAACAGTATTGTAAGTAAAATATGTAAAACACTATCAATATTGTCTTATCACTTTCATTGTAATACGTTTTACTGCCAGTTACACTTCACCCGGTTAATATGCTTTCCTGATTTTTGTTAATAACCTTTGTTATATACAGCTAGACCTAAATTGTGAATAAATTTAGTTAAGAAGCTTTTCTGAACTACATAAAAGTCATGCATATGATACCCCTTTTATTGATTAATTATTCATTTGTTTATTTAGATGAAGTAATGCATACATTCCAGTCGGACAGTAGTATTAATGGAGTTAGGAGTTGTACTTCATTTGGTAACAATCACCAAAATAGTAAACCTGTTGATCCTACAATTACAACATTAAGTCAACAAAAATATGATGAAAAGTTGGCAAGACAAGAGAATGAGATAGCGATGTTGCGTAATCGTATAAGTGTATTAGAATCTGAGCTGAATACTTGTCGTTCTACAATTAATGGTAATACTCCAACTGATACAAAGCGGAATAATATGATCAATGAAGGTGAACTACAAAGTGAGTCTGGATTAACAATGTACGGTTTCAAGATGAATTCCCTCTTTATTTTACAAAATAGTTATAACTTGGTCCGATCATTAATATTTCATTGGTTCAGCTGGCTTTTTTATGCGAGAAATTTTTCATCACTTTTCTCGTTCATTAATGTGAGATTAGCTTAAATTAATTTAAGATGATGCAGAATTACCCCAAAGTACTGTCTACCTCGACATACTATTGTTGTGTATACTTATTGTGTTGACAGATATAAGTAGTATGTAACACCAACTTGAAGTGGAAACCCTGACAGCAGAAGGCTGAGATCAAGTTGAAAAGAATAGAAAGGGAAATAGAAAGGAATCGAGAATAGGAAGGATCATACAGAATGTGAAGGACAAATGATGGAAATTTACAAATGAAGTATTCAATGCATGGTTTTAATATTTTACCAAGATATTCTGTAATTTTGTATTAAAGTACATTGGTTGTCCCCACCTGTGTTATCGTTCAGAACACTATGTGTTGATCGTGATTGGAGTAATCTGAGAAAAATACTTAAGGTTAAGAGATCAATACATAATATCAATATATGAAATTATTAGCTGTTTGTCGTAATATTTCAATTGGATTCATTACCTGTCTTCATCTAGATCTTGAGTTATCATTTATAACTCACCATTTTTTATTTGATTTCTTCCTTTCCAACTGTGCTTTTTATAAGCAGTGATATATATATATGGTGGCTAGCAGTGGAATCCAGGACGTGCGTTTTGTTTAGGACTCGTTAACTGTATGTGGTTGTTCAAGTCAATACAAATGAATTGTGCTTCTTATGTTTAGGTGTCCATTAGAGCTTAAATTAGTCCGTCTGTTTTCCTTTTCATCCTGTAAATTTCCTCTTTCTATAAGCCGATAGTCAGATATGCCAACTTGAACAGATACATATTTGTTGAGGACGTTAGGTCCCCAGAACTAGCTTGGAAAAGGTCCTAATTTTGTAATTTTATTCTGAAAGTTTGAATTTTATGTTTTCGCGCCAAGAGACGCTTACATTTCTCAGTCGGAAATCCTTAACTGGCATTGGCTGGCGGATTTTTTCAGTACGCTATTTCGTGGCTCTCCCAAGGGCGTTTCTATCATTGCATAAATAAGCTTGATTTGTATGCTTAGTGACCTCGTATTTTGTGGGGGCTTGTAGAATACATTCTGTACGCCTCATCAAGACGTCTTGATCTAGTTAGCAGGGCCGGGGACAACAGATTAGAATGGCCTATCGTGTTATTGTAGCTTTGGAATTCGTTCCTTTTACCAAGTAAGGTGAACTCATAATAGCATCAAGCATATCAATATTCATGCCAGCTGTTACGTTGAAGATGACTGACTGCATAAGATAATCTATAAGTTGCATATTATTCATTGCTAACTATGTACGGATTTTAATGACTTCTTGTTTATTCCTTACTTTTCCCAGTCAAATAACTATTTAATATCTTAATTATTATCCTTGTATCTATCTTTCTAGTCAATTAAACATTTTTTTATATATATACATAATTGTTATTTTTACGACATTTCCTGCTTTATTTTCTAGAGTTAACCATAACTGACAATATTACTATTCAGGTAAGCTGTCAGTTTTAACTTAAATCAATATTTCTAAAAAGAGGTATAAATAATTATTGTAAAATTATGTTAATAATAATAGTAATAGTGTAGTGTGGTCTACTTATATCCATATAAGTAGTATATGTCTATGGTCAGACATAGAATGTATTTTGGCAGAAGATCGATAAGGAAAGAACTGAAATGAAGCGCAATTGGTAGGAAAATGCATGAACAATGGAACTAGAGAAGATGAACTGATATTTACAGTAGGAACAGTGAAGATTGAGACAATTGATGGTTATTTTGCAAATTAACTGTTTGCTGTATAGTTATCAGAATTTAGTGAGATAGTCTGTAATTTGTGCTTAAATACATTCGATTGTCCCCAACTAGTGTTTTCATTCACTACAATAGTAATAATAATAGTAGTAAAATAATTATCCCTAGTTATTAATTTTAATTTATTGAATAATTGTTTTTTTTGTATGTGTTGATTTATTAGGTAGATAAATAAATCTCAATCAATAGGGAAAATTGTTTATGACAAACCATTTTTTTAATGTTTTATTTATTGTTGTACATTGTTGTATTACTGCTACTTATTATTGTTTTATTATCAAAACGATGCCATTTAAAATGTATGGATGTATTATTCGTTAGTGTAAAAATGGAAAGAGTAATTCAAAATACACACACTAATTTCTCTTATTACAAATTATTAGTAACTGTTAATTTCCTTCTGTTCCATTCATGGTTATTTGTAGAGTATCACACTGTCCAACTGAAAGTTTTTGATAGTGTACCATTCTTTACCTAATAAATCGCCGCTATTATCACTTCTGATAATCAGTATCTTTGTAATTCTATAACGAACACATTAATAATAATATTGTGGATGATTCACCGATAACCTATATGAAATATAATAGGTTTCAAAAAGACAGTCAGTCTTCAAATTTGTGACTGTTAACCACATTTTTTGTTTGGTTGTTTTCTGCACTTTCATCTAAACAATGTCTTGATCGCCATAACTCTCCTTACTAATAATAACATCAGGGAAGATAAGGAACGGTGTCTATTATCTGTGTATTTCGGTTCATATAGAACCTGCTAACTGAATTTACTTTGTTAATCTTTCGTTTGAAATCATTTACACATAAGGATACGTACCTAAAACATATTTACCAAGTACATGTGTTTCATGTGTGGTAACAATCCTATTGACTCGGGCGACATAGGGAAAATGCATCTGAATCTGGTAATTGAAAGGTAAATGCTTCAATGGCAGTAAGCTATTTCTCGTTAAAATCTGGCATAAAACAATACTGATTTTTATTTCATTGTCTTTATGAATCATAAAAGTAAAGTGATTAGATTGTTTTGTAAAGAATTATTAGATAATCACTGCCGTAAGATTTTTTCGACTTTAACGAGAGACACTAACAGAAGTGAAATTATACAAATTCAAATATCTAACTAAGAATGTGTAGTATAAGAATTGGAACTTTGAATGTATATATATATATATATATATTTCTAAAAATCCCAATTTGTGATGTTATTATTTGTAACTGTTCCTCTTGTAGTAATCGAAAACACAGACGGAGATAACTGAATGTATTTGAATACAAAATTACGAAATTTCTTAGTAAAATCTGACAACCATACAGTAAACGCTTCATTTATAAAATGTCCATCAATTATCTGAGACTTTATCGTTCCTTCGTTTCCATATCATTCTCTGTCCTCGTTCTTTTCAATTTTCTCAACCTTCTGCTTCCAGGCATTCTACCTTCTATCGGTGATACATGGTACTTATATCTATCGTCATCAGTAGCACACATCACACTATTAGTATTATTCTTTCTTTTTAATTTACCCTTCAAAAATACAATTCCTTTTTTTGTTTTACAATGATGCATTGAAGAGAATCTATTGATCAGCCAGTCAGTTATGCTATTTAACCTGAAACTAATTTGCTGCCAAATAGTTTTTGAGCATATTTATGTTATTGTTCGTTAATAAATATTTAACGTTTTTCATTATTGTTAATGTCGTTATTGATTTTTCCTTTAATGAAAGCATTGTTTTACACAATGTGTGTCGTATACTTTTCTCTTTTCTCTAACCCCTTGCCCTCAAATCCCATTATTTTCTAGAATTTAGAACAGAAGTGTTCAATGCTTGAAAAAGAACGTGATAATCTACGTGGTGAACATGAAGATTTATTATTACTTCTAAATGATCAAGATGTGAAAATTATGAAATTGTGTAAACTTGTTAGAGAGTTAGGAGGTCATGTAAGTTGATAGTGATGAAGTATTGATTTATCTACTGTTAAATTTATTATTATTATTATTATCGCTTCCTGTAGTGAGGCGGTGGGCTAGTGGTTATAGAACTCTGCTTTCAAATATAATGGACTGATCGGGTTGGGTACATTCTAGGCTTGTTGTACATAATTGGATCTAACCAACTGAGTACTTACACCTGTTCTTGATTATTTAACAATGGCGGGTAAAATGTAATACAAGATGCCTACGTCGTTGTATATAGTTTTACTTAATTTAATGAGTGGAGTGAAATCTCAATCTTGATATTACGTTTTACACACTGATTGAATTATTTGATCAATTGCAGTCCTAAATATCAATTCAAATTCACCCCACTCTATCGAAGATCTCATTGTTTTTCCAGTTGAATGTGTGTCTACATTTATTAATATATGCGACGATATATGATGGCGCCATGACAAATCTGAAGAATCATGTGCAAGTATCAGACGAAGAATCAAATCGAAAAGAAGATGAAATCAAAACAAAGAGGTAGAAAACAATGGGTTAAAGGTCAATGAAAACCAATCAAGATCGAGGTCGACAGAACAAGCTGTGAATCATATGTAGAGGAATTCGAACACTTCACTTCTACCTGAAGTTTGTGCTGATGATTTTGTTCAGAAGAACAACGAAAGGTCCACTACCGAACTGTCCAGCTCAGAGAACAAAACTTCATCAAAATCAACTACCTGAGCTAAAAATCTTCTCCATCATCTTATTTGTTCCGTTATAACAGACAATAATTTCATTCATTATTCAGTTTGTCCTACTTTTAGTCTAGTATCATTAAATTTAGTTCTGATTGCAGTATTTATGTTTTGATTAAGTCAATGGATGGTTATCAAATGCTTTATTTTCCTGTCCAGAGAATATAATTTATTCAATAAACCAACTAACATTCTATTGTGACACATTTCATTTATTAGTGGGCTTTTTGGTGTACTTGTTATTCCCTTAGTTTAACTTTACTGGGACTAATCAACTAAGTAACTTTAAAAGTTCCATTATCCACTTAGAAACTTTGTACTAAGTTCGGGTGATTTTACGTCATTTTTCTCCATCACATTATTTCTGAAATCACTGAATTTGTCTGATAAATTGTTATTTATTATTTATTTATTTGAACACATAAATATTGGTACGAGAGGCACCGAATACATATGCGCCACACAAGTCACTTGATTTGTGTGTGGCCTGTGATACTGCCCGGATACCCAGACCGAAGCAGGTGGTTTTCCTAGGGGGCCACACCCGGAGCCTTTGATCTAAAGGTCTGATCCACAAGGTAGTGGAACAACGTAAAGAGATGCAGTCCCATGGTAATCGGTGACCAATAATTGTTTCATACTCCATTTATCCCTTCAGGATACTGGAGCCCATGTGCACCATTGGTTTGGAATCAGGGTTTTCCAACTCCCCCAGGTGGACTTTTCGTGTCCACCAACCCGGTTAAAGCACCGGACATTCGCTTCTCATCCTCTCAATTTCGTAAACAACACCCCCGTCATGAGAAAGCAGTGAGTAGGACTTCCCAAGCGGTGGTTGTACGCACGTGGCCATGTGAGAGCATTTCGAGAGGGAGAGCGGACTCTCACCACTCTCGGCCGTACCAGGGGAATTGGGGGGCAAGTAAATTATCATTGATTTTACATGTAGAGTGAATTTGTTCAAATTAGACGTTCTAGTAGAGAAGGACATCAAATCCGAGTTATAGAAATGTTATTATCAAAAAATACTGAAGCACATTGAGTCTTTATTTGTAATTATCTAAATTAAAAACAGTACTTGATGATTTTCAATGTTAACAACAACATTAAAAGAACGAAAGAAATCAACGGTGTATTTTGTGTGTGTCCATTTTCTAGTTATTTTTGATTTATCAAAGCCATAAAATATATCAAATTTCCTTTACATTTTCCAAGAAAAAAACACGCCAAATTATTGTGTTATATATTTCATCGTTGTATTTCAAAATTATTTCTTTTGGTAGATACCAAACGATATTGGATTAGGTAATGTCATTGATTCACAAGTTACAGATAATCATCATAATCAATTAAGTGAAGAAAATACTAATCAATCACTATCCACCTTTCGAACAATTCCATCAACTCTTCCATTAGATACATTACAATGTCCAGCAAATTTCTCATTTACAACTTCTGAACTAACTTTATCATCTAATTCAATAAGTACTTCAACACCATCATCATATTGTGTGTACAATAATAATGATAATAATAATAATAATAATAATAATTTACTTCATACATCACCACCTCCATTATTATCTCATACTAATTCTGCACAAAATGTAATCATGTCAACAACAACACCAACAACAAATCAATATTACTATCCACAGGGATATTTTAATGCTGTAACACAAAACTATCCATGTTCACAATCATCCAATTCAGTAATATTTTATTCTACTAATAATTATCCAATAATATCATCGAATTCATTCAATAATGATCATTTGAATTCATATACAAATACCACAATATTTCAATGATAAATAATAATAATAATAATAATAATAATAAAACTTTAATTGAGAAAAGGATAAATTTAAGGAATTCTAACATTATACATTAAACAAAAATTGTTTTAATTGTCTATTTCTTTAATGCACCACATATGTAAACAAAATGATGCATACATTTCTCTTATTTGATTCATTCCGCTATGTAAATGCGTCAATCTACCTTATTTAATTGTTAATTTGTTTAACTTTCTTTTATACGATTTTCTTTTTTTCTTTCATTTGATATTTTAGGTTAGATGTTTCCTTTTTTCTAAATGAACCCCCCCCCCAAAAAAAAATATTGTGTTGTGCTAATTATCATATCTTTAAATTCTTTTCTTTTTCTCAATATTTTCTAATATAAAAAAGTTGTTTGTTTTCAGGAAAAGAAATGATTTTTTTTTCAAAAAAATTTGATTTATACGTGGATAGTTGTAGGGCAGGGTCAACGTTGAAAATAGGACTGTTTTTACTGATTTTATACACTCAATAATTAGTTGCTCTATTCTCCTGCATATCTACATTCCATCAGTCAGTCAGCCAGCTGCAACGTAGGATGAGGTACATTATACATCTGTCCAAGTTGTCATACCTCATTAACACAACAAGATAAACACCAAATTTATCGAAGTAGTTACTTCAATGGTAGTAATATGTAAAAGAAAGACTGTGTATAAGGATATATTACAGGACGAAAGATTTAGTTGGTAGAAAGAAAGACATTAATCAATTTAAATCCGACAGTTTAAGGGAAGACATGGAGTGTATACACCTACACCATTGTGATAGATTTTAAGCCATGTCACACAGTCTCCAACCATTGGTTACGATAGTTACGCGGACCCCAACCAAGTAGTCTGAATCTACCAACATGGCTCGGAATAGAAGTTAGTGACTTCAAGTACTGATGCCATGTTTTGGTTTGGCCGCCCCTAACTCTCCTCCAACCATCCCCAACACTAGTCGGCATCGCACGTTGTGGTAATCGGTGTTTAGGCGTGGCCCAACCATCTCAGTCGATGAAGATCCACAACCTCATCAATTGATTTACTATCATTCCCTAATACCCTGTGTCTAACCTCACTATTACTTACCCGGTGATCCCAGCAGATGTGAGCAATATTTCTGAGGCATCTGTGATCAAATACTAGTAAATTACGAGTATCTTCTACTCTCAATGGCCACATTTCGCAGCCGTAAAATAGAACAGAACGAACTGCAGCGCAGTGTGCTCGTCCCTTAATTAATAGACGGATATATCGCCCCCGTCATAGGTGATGTAGGTTGGCAAAAGCCAAACGAGCTTTTTGAATCCGTGTAGAGATTTCGTCAGACACTAACTCATTAGAGCTGATCGAACTACCAAGATAAGTGGAGTTATCAACGCGTTCGACTACTTCACTTTCTATCCTTCAGGCCAGTCCTGAAGCAACAACTTGCACTTAGAGGGGAGGAGACGCTTTCCAAACATCCTGGTATTGTTGCTCAGCGATACCAAAAAACTCTACATTTTATCAGCATCTTCACCAAACACGACTATATTATCTACGTATCCTATGATCTGTTTCATTATTCGTTGTTTAGTGACGTAAAGTAGGTGTTTCCTGTCATTTAATAAAGCACTTGTAAGACATCTCCAACAGCTGCTTAACTGAGCGCTTTCTGCAAGCGTCTCTACGTACTACTACTCAGCTTTCGAAATGTGTATACGAAATTCGATGTCTGAATTCTGGGATATTTTGTTGATTCTGATCACACTACCTCAAAAATGAATAACTTTCAAAACTACTACAAGCTTAAGCGATTGTGTTTGAAATGGGCAAAAAACCAACTTGTGTCACAGAGGTGTCAACAACTCAAACGCAATTCTGTATACAAAAGCAGAAAATCCAAGCTTTCATGCCACCACGACTCACTTGCGTCTGTTACCCCTCGTGAAGGAGCATAGGCCGCCCACCGGCATTCTCCATCCGACTCTGTCCTGAGCAATCCTTTCCAGTTGCTATTCACCCTTTCGGTTTCTGCTTCCCATTCTCGATGCAGTGTGTTCTTTGGTATTCCTCGTTTCCGTTTCCCCCCAGCATTACAAGCTAGTGCTTGCCTCGTGATGCAGTTCGATGATTCCCGAAATGTATATCCTATCCACTTCCAACGTCTTTTCCTAATCTCCGCTTCAGTAGGAAGCTGTTACTGATGGTATCCCGTCAACAGACACTGAGTATCTTACGTAGACAATTGTTCAAAAATACTTGTACTTTCTTGATGACGGTTGTGTTAGTTCTCCATGTTTCAGCTCCATACAGTAGAACTAACTGTCTTGACGTTCGCATTGAATATTATGACTTTGATATTGGCTTGCAGACAGTTGTTTTGAGTTGCACATATTCTTCAACTGTGTGAATGCTGTACTTGTTTTGCCGATACTCATCTTTACATCTGCATCCGATCCTCCTTGTTTATCAACGATGCTTCCCAGGTACGTGAATGTTTCCACCTCTTCTAGAGTTTCTCCAACAAGTGTGATTGGGTCGGTGTCCTGTGTGTTGTATTTGATGATCTCGCTTTTTCCCTTGCGTATGTTGAGGCCTACTGATACTACACTGGCTATCTTGAGCTGCATTTATTGATGTGTGTCAGATAGAGGTGCTGGGTGATCTGTGAAGTCCAAATTGTCTAGTTGATTCCCAGCTCTCCATCGTATTCCAAGCATCCCTTCATATGTTGAGGTGTTCTTTATAATCCAGTCAATCGAGAGAAGAAAGATGAAGGAGGGGGGAGAGTAGACAGCCTTATCTGACTCCAGTCCTCACTTCAAATGTATCTGTCAGTTGTCCTTCATGCACCACATTGTAGTGTAGTCCGTCGTATGAATTTCGGATGATGTTGACGATCTTCTCAATTAATCACTGCATGGTATCGAAGAAGGTTCCATAATGTTCTCCTGTCCACACCGTTAAATGCTTTCTCATAATCAAGAGTTGGTCGGCTCACGACCGATCCTTAAGGAATCCAGCTTGTTGATCTCGAATCTGGACGTTTACCGTGTCTTTCATCCGGTTCAGCAACACTCTGTTGAAAATCTTTCTTAGTACCGATAGTAATGTGATGCCTGTATACTTTTCACATTTGCTCAGATCTCCTTTCTTCGAGACATTGATGAGTTGTCCTTCTTTCCAGTCTGTCTGTGGCACTTGTTCTTCCTCTCAAATCTTCCTGAATAGAACGTGGAGCATATTTGCAGTTTCTTCTATGTCTGACTTGAGTGCTTCAGCTGGTATATCGTCAGATCCTACTGCTTTTCCATTCGTGAATCGTTTGATGGCTGGCCATCCTGAATTCTTCGATCGTTGGTGGAGTGACAACAATATGAGAGTCTGTGTGTGCTGCTCTGATGCCCGGTAGGTTCAGTGGAGCAGGTCTATTCAAGAGTTCCTCATAGTGTTCTACCCATCTTTTCCTCTGTTCTTGAATCTCAGTGATTGGCTTGCTTTCTTTGTCGTTGACTAGTTTCTCTGGTTTACTATATTTGCCTGTCAGTTTCTTCGTTGTATCACATAGTTGTCTGATATTTCTTTCTATTTTAGCTATGTCCTCTGTCATTCCCCGGTCTTCCATTTATTTCTGATCACCTTATCTAATGTTCTCCTTCACTCTCTTGCTTGTTTCTGTGTTTTCAGCTTGTGCTTTGACTTTCTCTTTTCGTATTCGGCTGTTGTTAATTACTGTCTTCTTGTTTTTAAATTCTTGAATTTTGTCACGGGTTTACATAGAGATCCGTTTTTTATGGCAGTGATTCTTGAGGCCCAAGCCCTCGTGAAATGTTGAAGCTAGTGCTTCTTTAATTCCTTTCTAGTCGTCCTCCATAGCAGTTTTTTATTCTTTCAGTAGATCCTGTAGTGCTTGGAACCTGATGTTAAGAATTATCTTGAATTCGTTGAGTTTGTCACTAACTTGAAGGAAGGCTGCTTTAAGCCTTTGTAACTCTACTTGTCCAGTTGTCCAGTGCTTCTTTAGCTTCAGCTTCGTCTTTGCAACTACCAGGTGGTGATCTGAAGCTATATCAAGTCTCCCATCGGGATGACCAGGTCCTTTTCTGAGCACTTCACCATCATCAATTGCAGCCTTTCATAAAATTGATCTTTATCGTCGTCATTGCTATCATTGGTGGGTGCATAACATCGGATAAAATTCATTTTGATTCCCTCCCTCTTTGTTTTGAAAGATGCTTTGATGATCCTGGATCCATGAGATTCCTATCCTATAAGGAATTTTCGTGCTTCTTTGGATAGCATCAGAGAAAGCGTCTGAGTGTGTGAAGCATTTTCTTCTTTATGATCAGAGTACAGTAGCATCTATCTTTTTCTGTCCAGTTTGAGTTCAGTGGATTTCTCTGATTCCGAGCACCGTCAACTTGTATCTCCTCATTTCTGTTGCTATTTGACTGGTCTTTACGGTCTCGCACATTGTCCGGACATTCCATGTGCCTTTATTAATTGTTGCTCTGGTTGTTAAAGGGGACATCGGCCTCTTGACTTTCGAAGAATTTCGGCTTTCATCATGAAGCGTCATTGTTATTTTCTACAGGATTGGGCTGCTGACCACGTCCAACCCTCCTCCTTTATGTGGGCTCGGGACCATCAGTAGCTTTAGAAGAGCTACAATTGTTTATGCCGCTATGGTATGGTATTCATACTTGGTAAATGTGCTGTTCATAACATCTTTCGATTTTTGAATTGCTTGTTACTACTACATCTACGTTTCTAGTTTTTTCCCTACGATTTTTATATTTGTCAAGTCTACACTTATCATTCATATATTCCGTTTCATTTTACTGTTTTTTTTAACTTCTCAATCACAGTGTAACCCTACTTTGATATGTGAATCTTCTCAATAGATTATAATATCTGCTAAATCATTATAAATATGATTGTGAAACTTCAGTAAATGATATTGTAGAAATGAGAACTTTGTACACTGAATTGTCTTTATTTCTTACTCAATGACACAATGAATTTCCAGCACACAAGTAGCATACTCATTATGCTAGTTACGTTGTAGTGAATGAGAATACGAGTGAGGACATTCGAATATATTAAGGCACAAAATTACAGAATATCTAAATAAAATATACTGAATTCGCAAACTATCAATCACTTGACTCAATCTTGACCGTTCCTTCTGTAAATATCAGTTCATCGTCTCCGATTATTATTGTTCATGCATTTTCATACTAATCGCGCTTCGTTCACATTCTTTCCTTATCGATCTTCTACTGAAATACATTCAATGCCCAACCATCGTGATATACTATTTATGTGAATATAGGTAAACCAAACCACACTCGTCCCCCCTTTAAAGCATTCGCTCTTGCGGTAGTTCTGCTCGCCGTGAACACTTTCTTCTTTTACTGCAGTCTGTACCAAGCTCTCCGTCAAAATGTCGAGCCTGCGGCGCGCTGACATCTATAGCTCCGTCGACCTGCCGGGGCACTAACATCCGACATCTACCCAGTACCTGGGATGCTCAACACCCGTGCTCCACCGGCCTGTTGAGCCATCTACATCCGAAGTCCTCCCAGCAGCCGCACATCACACCGCTCCTCTCTGTCAACAGCACCTGTTACAGCTAATGCCGCCCTGACAGAACACTCCACTCGATGTCACCCCCGCACCAGACTGCCCCAACTGCGGGCGTTCGCAGAACAGCACCCTCACCCTCTGGTTGACAGCGACACCAAATGTAGTGAACGGAACACGGGTGGTGACAATCGAATGTATTTTAGTCAACTTAAAATTACGATGGGAAATTTGCGGACAGCCCCCGATAAACTCAAGGAAGCTCTGAAAGAGCCGAAGACATTCCATCCAATCATCGTTTGGAAGGACATTCCAGAATCTCGACGTGTAGTTTCCCGATTGAACAAATACTAAAACTCACTACATGCGGATTGGATGACTATAATGATGATTTCGTTTTTACTAAAAATTACAAATACCTGAGTGGTCTGTACGATATTTGACACTGTTTGAAAAGGATATTTTCCCACTCGTCTTCTGACTTCTAACTTGCGACTTGTAGTGTTCAAGAGTTTGAGTGCTGAATTTGTATGCGGCATAGCAAAAATCCAAGTTCTGAATATAACAGGAAATGTATCGAACAACTTATGTTGAATAACACAACAACAGAAAAAACTGTTTGGTGAGGTTAGCATAACCATTTAACAGCATAAATTAAAATTCAAAGTAGAAAAACTTTTGTCTCATTAACTGTTAGTTTAGAGTATTGACATCTGTTTAAAGTAAGCTTTATAATGAAATACATTCTTTTTTTAGTTCTCACCAGCCTGGATATTTAGTTTAAAAAACTATTAATTTGCGGACATTGATAAAACAAAACAATGAAAACCAATAACTATCATAAGTTGTATTCAATTTCAAAACTTAAGCAAATAGAAAAAATGTGTAGGAGATAGATTTTCTATGTTGTTTTTCTTTTCTTAAGTAGAGAAATATGAGAACTATTTGAACTTCAAATTGGATTCAATAAAATAAAACAACTGTCAACAGTGAATCATATAAAAAAATAATGTTTATTTCAATAGCTGAGATCATGAATCAATTAAAGCTGGACCACCATGGAAAACCTGGAAGCACTGGACGGCCGTTTCGTCCTATCGTGGGACTCCTCAGCAGTGCTCGTCCACTATCTTGCTTCGTGAGATTCGAACCCAGGACCTATTAATCTCGCGCGCGAGCGCTTAACCGATAGACCACTGAGCCGGCATCCAACCGTGTTAATGTCTAATTTCAAACGATCGACGAAATTGAGCTACACATTCACCATTGTCTTCAGTGAGTTACTGTCTCACAGTGTTTACTTTATGATTTTTGACTGTAAGACTGACATTTCCTAGAATCTAGTGATTATTAGAGCTTTATTATTTGAATTACGCGGAATTAAAACAAAAAGTTACTAACTAACAGTACATTTAACTTCAAACGCCATTGCTTTATCCACTTCGTTATTGAGCCCAGATAGCCACCTCACTGCACAAGCTAGTGGCTCTCAGGATTCAGTAGTTAAGTGGATAACATGATGGCGTTTGAAGCAAACGGTACTGGGTTCGCGTATCGAGGTGAACATCAACTCTGAGATTTAGTTACATCCAGTCGACGAGTCCTGAATGGGACGAAACGTGAGTCTTGGATTCTAGTGCTAGCCACCAACCATCTCTGCTTATAATCTTTGTGGCTTAATGGCAATACCAAATCAATCCGCACAGGCTTCACATATATCAATAAGAGACTGTTCAACTGGAGTCCTAAACATCAATGGGAAGATTCAAACAACCAATACAGAAATCAAATATTATGAACGTTGTTAAGTACAAGTATATACTAAAATAACTTAAAGTTGTTATGTATTTCACTTAAATAAAGCTAAAAAATGAAGTGATAGCTGAGATTTGAACAACACCTATGGAAGTGTAACTTCTTTGATCTCTCAAGATCAATACAATTCTTTATACATGGTCCTCTGATCTTAGATCTATTCTAGCCTAGTGGCTTGATATAATCTGTGGCAAATCTCTACAGCGTTGGACAGAAGATCGAAAACAACTTGATCACTACTGGTTTAGACAGTTTCGACGTTGAATATAAAGTTTGTTCACATTTAGTTCACGACACAAATGGTAATAGGAGGTCAATTTACTAAATTGTCAAAGAATATTTTAAGTAAGAAACAATTACCTATTATAGGAATGATATGTAAACTGTCAGCTATCTCAAAATATTGAACGAAGCCTTATTAATTACTCGTGAAGTCAATGTTTACAAAAGCAATTAATCTAAAGCTGATGTTTAACACTTCGTTCCTCCAGTAACAGGTGATGAGTATTGACATTTTTGGAGTTTTTTCAACATTTGAGTATATACTCCTACTGTAGTGTGGTCTACTTATATCCATATAAGTAGTATATGGTGATGGTCAGACATAGAGTGTATTTTGGCAGAAGACCGATTAGGAAAGAACTGAAATGAAGCGCAATTGGTAGGAAAATGCATGAACAATGGAACTAGAGAAGATGAACTGATATTTACAGAAGGAACAGTGAAGATTGAGATAATTGGTTGTTATTTTGCAAATTAACTGTTTGCTGTATAGTTATCAGAATTTAGTGAGATAGTCTGTAATTTGTGCTTAAATACATTCGATTGTCCCCAGTTGTGTTTTGTTCACTACACTATTATGGAATGATTATAAACTTACAATGTTAAAACAATCTGTTAAAGTTTACACAATTCAATATCATACAGAAATTAAATTGACATCACATAACTATGTGGATGATTTTCTTCAATAGAATCAGAAGAAATTTCTAAGTGTAAAATGATGCTTTGATTTAGCATGGAACAATGAAGTCAGTTGAATGTGACTTCTGTTTTTTCTAAATAAACTGAAACCAATACGAAAAGTACAAATTTCAAAATAATAAGAATAGAAATAAATAAATAAATAAAGTAGGATTTAGAGTTACCGATATTGGTGATAGGACATTTATTTTTTTACAAGTACCACTTTATTGCGTTTTAGAAACAATAAATTTCAAGTTGACTTTCACACCTAACCATATATGACAACGTATCGAAATGTACTAGCAAATAACCATGGGAACGTGTATTAAGTTTTATAAACACAATCATTTGAAACATTTCATGCGTTTCTACAACTTTGTAATATAATATATATATACCGATAGTGAGCTATGTTTGCAACCAATTTTAACTACGTCAGCTAGCCCGATTTGAATGTGTTTATCTTGAATTGATACTTAATTTCATAAGGGAATAACACTTTAATTATGATAAAAAATGCATGAGAATTTTATCTAAATCTTAAGTTAAATAATATTATCAGTATAGAGATTTGTAGAGATGATAGTATTTTCAAATCTCCATACTAATTACAACCATGTGCTCATTAGTGACCAGCTTTAAGATATAGCTCCTGAAGATCTAGTGAGATGTAATCACCATTGGAGTCCAATTCTTATTGCGTGTGGGACAGATATCCACCCCAGACAATAGATGAAGGGTTTCTCAAGACCATGCATTGTCTGAAGTTAGACATGAATACCAGATCAGTGGGCTAGACTTTAAGCGTTCGTCAACAAGACCGAATGTTCTGCGTTCTAGTCGCATGGATACTCATTACTGGGGAGTCCTATACTAGGGTGAAGCGACTTCTAGGTTTTCAATGGTGGTCTAGCTTAGATCGATTCGTGATTTCAACTGTTTAATTATCATTACCTCCATAATTATGTGTGCAGAAAGATAGAATGTAAGTAAAATAAATTTACTGAATAATACCTCTACATACTGACTCATTAAAAGATTAATAATTCTAATTTTCAGTTCCAATCAAATAGTGTTTTTTCTATTTAAAGAACAAAAATATAGGAAGTAATATTTTTTCAATATTCTAGGATCGCTAAAATTAAGGATTTGCAGAAACTGCTGAACTTGCTGTCAGTTATCATTACAAACTGATATGCACTCTCTTTTTTACATTACTTAATTGACTTACGCCTGTTACCCCCAATGGATCATAGGCCGTCGACCAGCATTCTCCAACCCAATCTGTCCCGAACCTTCCTTTCTACTTCTATCCAATTCTTGTTCATTCTTCTCATATCTGTTTCTGTTTCTCGGCGTAATGTGTTCGTCCGTCTTCCTCTTTTCCTTTGGCCTTCAGGATTCCATGTGAGGGCTTGTCTTGTGACGCAGTTGGGTGATTTCCTCAATGTGTGTCCTATCCACTTCCAGAGCTGGGATGTTATTGTAATCAAATTTATCGTTTGATTGTTCAAAAGAACTAATAAGAAACATTTTCAGTTATAAAATAATAAGTATGAATTATTTGAAAGTTTTTGAAGTACTCAATTTTGACTGATTGGGTTTATTTTGGTTATGAAAGATGTTTGATCACTTCATTATAAATAGTATTGTATTACTTCAGATTTAAAATAAGAAAATTGTCCCAACCAAGATGAAATCAACGAACTCTAAGCGTATAACGTTCAGTAATTTGAACAACCACGTGGTTTATTGCTCACTCAGATTGTTGACAGCTTGATAATAAGTTCGTTGAAAGGAGATCCTTTCGTATCCAACTCCTAAAAAATAGCCGAAGCTCTTACCATCCATGAGCTTAAACCAGAACTATGCATACAAAAGAAGTACGTCTTATCGTTATCGTTACCATGGCCTTAAGACTATTATTATCATTCTATAATAATAATAATAATAATAGTAATAATAATAATAATTATTATTATTACTGCATTCCCCTTATGTCTAATATTCTTATTATTTTATTCATGAAAACTCATCATATCACCTTATTTATTTTCACACCTTTATGACCTTTAATTATTGTAACAAAAGCATTTTATTCATTTTAATCATCTTATTATATTCACTAAATCTTTTATTATTACTCGTATTACGTAATCTAGTATTATAATCTTTCTATTACGTCATCTATGTTATTCGTGTACACATTTCCTCACGGAATGAGTACTTTAACAAAACATTTTCATATATATACGATTGTACAGCTTGATAATAAATTCGTTGAAAAGAGATCTATTTGTATCCAACTCCTAAAAATAATTAAGCAAGTAGTCGGGCCTAAAATAAACAACTGACTTGTCTATGCATTATGAGCAAAGATGGATAGTGGCTAGCAGTGGAATCCAGGACACGCGTTTCACCCTATTTGGGACTCGTCAGCTGGATGTACCTGCATCTCGGAGTTGATGTTCACTCCGGGACTCGAATTCAGTACCTTTCGCTTTAAACGCCATCGCGTTATCCACTCAGCTACTGAGTCCTGATAGTCCTGTCTGTGATTCTGTCTGAATGACTTTTATTTCATGACTTCTAATTACTAGTTTTAATCAAGCACTAAATAATTAACTAAATTAGTGTAACATTTAAACCCAAAGTAGTTGATTTTTCCAGGCTTCTGTTATTTGCTCGTTTATCGATGGGATAAAAATACTTTTATTCAGTTAATTCCTTTCTTAAAACGAAATGTTTAATAATTAATCACCATATTCATTAATAAAGTCATTCACATATGAAATATTGGGTAAATTCTAAATTTGCGACTATATTTGATTGCGATTCGCTCACGGAAAATATCTCATTGACAATGTTATTTTCTAGGGAATATTCTTTGTGTAACCCGGATAACTACTGAACAATCTGTTAATCGATAAGCCAATAGGCTTTTTTTTTACTTATTTAATGACTACAAGTGAAAGTGAAGAAGAAATACATAAGTAATAGTAAAAATATATCATCATGAACGAAAATTGGAAAAAATACTGTGACTATTATAAACTCAGGTATTGAGTATCCCAATTTTTGGCTAAATTAGTGAAATGCTAGACCTACAACCATACTCAAGTTTATGATTATCAAACCACTTCAACTGATCTTTTTGATATTTTGTATAACTTTGTAAAAGTATTCTAGCATAACAATAAAATAAAAGAATGGGTAGGAAATTTACAAACCAAGGTACTGATTAGTTTTCACTCCCTTTGTACAATATCAAATGGAGAGTTATAGTAAAGATTAGAGAAATAATTATCCAAATACAATGAAGACAAATTAGATATGAAACTGTTGTATACTGAATCCGTGGTTGAAGATTGATGACTTGTTGTGAGGTCTGCGTATCCGGAATTTGATCCCAGATAGATCGTGAATCTTCACCATTGAAATCTCATACTGAGTTAAAACAGTTTTTCATCACTAACGGGTTTGCAATGGTTATCTAATTTAGAAAAATCCCTGTTCTAAACTCTAAATTTCAATGATCTCCACAAAATCCCTATAGTAACAAGTAAAATAATTTACCGGAATGGGGATTTATGGAGATTGTAGTAATTTTAATGGTCAAATTCATGAATTGATTTAAGCTAGACTATCACTGAAAACCTGGAAGCATTGGACGATCGTTTCTTCCTGTTACGAGGCTCCTCAGCAGTGAGTATCCAAGATCCTGTGTGCGAGATTCGAACCAGGAACCCTCGATCTCGCTTGAAAACGCTTAACCTATAGACCACTGAGCCGGCATCCAACAGTGTTAATGTTTAACTTCAATTGGTCCATAGTCTTTCGCAACCCTTTATCCATTGTCTGAGGTGGACAACTATCTCCACCCAACATGGATTAGACTCCATTGGTGACAGCATCTCACTAGAACTATATGAGTTACATCTTGAAGCTAATCTCTAATGAGGACATAATTACTACTAGAATAGGGATTTGTAGAGAATGTAGCAATTTTATCAGTTGAAAATAATTTACCAGAAAACATCTAATAGAAAATATTTTTATATATAATAAATAAGGTTATAAGACAATAGTAACATATGGAATTATTTATCTAATTCATAAGGAAGAGAATAACATCTCCAATTTTTTTCGAAACATTGGCAATGAATATTTGTGTTAAATAACTCCATGCAGTCCTTAAATATGTTCATGTATTCGTTTATTTGTACATGTGTGTAAGTGTGTATAAGCTTGCTCTCTAATGGATCATAGAAGAATTTGGAAAAAAGGACAAGAATAAAGAATTAATGATAAGTAAATAATTCTTATCACAGATTGTTACTCATCCCTTTTTATCCCTTCTTATTTACAATGTTGTAAATCTATTGACAATAGGACAAAGAGCGAAACATAACGTTGCTGATAATAATAATAATACTAATAGTAATGACAGTTGTAATGTTAGTTATGAAAATTACTTATCCATCTGTTTCTATTTACATTGTTTTCACATTTAAAAATGACGACAAAACAAAACAACAATAACACATTTTGTCGAACTGAAAATAATGATAAGATTTTCTTTTAATTCTTCCTCTTCTTCTTCTACTTCTACTCCTACTACTACTTCTTCTTCTTCATCTTCTTCTTCTTCTTATTATTATTATTATTATAGTGTGGTCTACTTATATCCATATAAGTAGTATATGGCGATAGTCAGACATAGAATGTATTTTGGCAGAAGATCGAGAAGGAAAGAACAGAAATGAAGCGCGATCGCTACGAAAATGCATGAACAATGAAATCAGAGATGACGGACTGATATTTACAGAAGGAACAGACAAGATTTTGACAATTGATTGTTATTTTGCAAATTAGCTGTTCATTGTATGGTTATCAGTATTTAGTGAGATTTGTGCTTAAATACATTCGATTGTCCCCAGTCGTGTTTTGTTCACTACATTATTATAATTATTATTATAGAAGAAAATCATAAATAAACTTGGATAATACATGGTATTAAGAGATGAGAATATTGTTACAATTTTCGATTCCTAATATCTTGAACCATTAGATTGTTAATATTACTTTGTAATGTCGGTTGATATGCTAAGCTCTTATATCTTATTCTAGCTTCTGGACAAGCCAATTTACCTATCCATCATGTTTCATGTTTTGACCTTGTTAATTGTTTACTTATCAACCCTGACTGTTTTTTAAACGAGCACATGTGTGTACACTTCTTATCCTATTCATCATATGTCTGTAAATACCGATTAACTCTTAGTTAAAGTGAGTTGGCTTATCCGCCATCTCCAATGTGCGTTATTTTCGCTTTACTCGCTTGCTTGTAGCTTTGTGGCCTGCTTTATTTGATAATAAACTGTAGTTGCAGCTTCTCTTTGCCTTCTGATCTCATGCACCGTTGAGATTTGTATTATAACGGTTATCGAGGTGAAAGATTAGCGAAGTACTGCGCTACAGAAACTTATTTATACTATTTATTGTAGGTTCTCAGAAATATCCCAAGTCTTATTTCATTAAATCTTTTGAAAAATATTAAAATTTTCATAATAAAGTAATCAATTACTGAATTGTAGTTATCAGAATCATGGAAATGTGTTTTGAGTCATGTAGATGATTAATTGGTTAAGTGATCTATAGTAATTTATTCAATGTGTTGTATTCCATCTGTAATCCATGAAAAAAGTCGTCTATTTTTAACAAGTACCGTTGTTTAATTCATTGATTTATTTATGTATACTCTTGAGATGATGGAGAACACTTCACTTCTACCCGAAGTTTGTGCTGATGATGTCGTTCAGAAGGACGATGAAAGCTTCACGACCAACCCATCCAGCTCAGAGAACAAACCTACATCAATTTGTTTACTCTATTGTAGTTGTTGAGTGTATCCTTATTAGGATCTAATGATAAAGTTATTTATGACACTTAGGTGAGTAAACATTCTTTGTTTTTGAATATTTTATTGAAATCTTTAAACTATTACATATAGTTTTGATTATCATATATACTGCCACACTATGATCATTAGTAGAACCTTTCACAATCGGTTAGCAATGAGTAGTTGTGTCTGCAAATCCTATACATTTCAAGTTGGCGAAATATATGTAGAAATTAAATACATTCTTTTGTGTATTTTTAAATGGTTCTTCAATTGATGATAATTTGTGACACAGATTACCTATAAATTTAGTCTATAGATTTTGATATTTAAAATGAGTTCATCATTTTTTTTGTGGTCAAGTTATCGTCAGCAGTCAGTCAGTCAGTCACAACGTAGAACTTCGTACGTACGTACATCAGTTCGAGTTGCCATACCACATTAGCACAGAGATGCACTTGTCGATTCAAATCCCATAGTGGTAGAAGTAGTAAGAGTATAAGCATTATGTGAAAGATTAGGGTTAGAAGATGTTATTGAAGGAGTATAATACAGTGAAATAAAGTTGAAAAGAGAAAAGGATAGTGACCTGACGAATTCAGAAGATTAGAAGTTGGTAGAACACAAAGAGTGGATGCACCTTCGCCATTGCAAACGATTTTGAGCCATGTCATTCAAGGTCTCTAACCATCGGTTGCTGTCATCTCGCGAATTCCAACCAGGTAGTCTACACCTACCAACATGGCTCAGTCCAATTGTCAGTGACTTCATTGATTTGTGCCACGTTTTGGTCTGGCCACCCCTAGCTTTCTTCCAACCTACTCCTACACCATAAAGCATTGCACGTCGGGTCAGTCGGTGGTTGAGCATACGTAACACATGTCCCAGCCATCTCAACTGATGAAGTTTCACTACTTCATCAATCGATTTGCCATCCTTACCTAGTACCCGTTTCCTAACATCTGCATTACTTACCCGGTGGTCCCAGGATATACGAGCAATGCTTCGAAGACACCTATGATCAAATACTAGTAGCCTACGAATATCCTCTACTCTTATCGGCCATGTTTCACTTCCATAAAGCAGGACGGAACGAACTGCTGCACAGTAAACCCGTCCTTTGGTTGCTAGACGGATATCTCGCCTACGCCATAAATGACGCAAGTTCGCAAAAGCTAGACGAGCCTTCTGTATCCGTGCTGAGATTTCGTCACACACCAGACCACAAGGGCTGATGAGACTCCCAAGATAAGTGAAGTGGTCTACACGCTCAACTACTTCACTCCCTATCATTAGTTCAGGTGTCGATGCAACCCAATCCTGAAGTAACATTTTGCACTTCGAGGGAGAGAATCACATTCTGAACATGCCTGCATAGTTGCTTATAGTGGTCAGAAGACTCTGGATGTTGCCAGCGTCCTCACCAAATAAAACTATGTCGTCGGCGTATTCTAAGTCAACAAGTGAGCCTCGCTTATCGCTTCTCGGCTCTCTGAGCTAAGATCATGTGTAGTATCATCAGCAACTCACAACTTGTAGTTTTTTGAAGTCAAAATTCCCAAGTAAGTTGAAAATACGTACATAAAATGAATGAACTTAGAAGTTAATGTACAATTACATCGGTATAGTGTACCAAAATTACAGATCTGGAAATAAATGATCACATGATGATCAAAAGTTGATAATAGTTTGGAATAATTTTAACTCAATTATTCAAAAATAATATTATGAACAAGAAAGAAATCCAAAAACGTTATGTAACGAAGTAAGCATATGAGCTAAGAACTTTAAAAATACAAAGTAACTATTGTTCTCTTATTTGATTACTTCGTTACATCACTTCTTTCAACTCCTATCTGGTTCTTAAACTCATTTTTAGCTAAGAGCTTTAGTCAGAAAGATAATCTCTTAGTTTTTTATTTTACTCCATTCTTAAACGTTTATTTCATTACTTATTAAACAAATTTTGAAATCAGAAGGGGTTTTGTGGAGATTTAGTATTTTTCATAGTTGACTCACGCTTTCAACTATGAAATTTTGAAATGTTACGTTTTTCGATATATTAGAACCACTTAATTAATAAATAGAATTTATCTACTTGAGATAGACATCTCTTAGGTCTTACATACTTACCTACACCTATAACCCTTCGTGGAGGAGCATAGGCCACTCACTAGGATTCTATATCCAACTCTGTCCGGAACATTCCTTTTCATGTTTGGTTTCAATTCTCGGTTCAGTGTGTTCTTTGGTATTCCTCGTTTCCGTTTCCCCCCAGCATTACAAGCTAGTGCTTGCCTCGTGATGCAGTTCGATGATTCTCGAAATGTATATCCTATCCACTTCCAACGTCTTTTCCTAATCTCCGCTTCAGTAGGAAGCTGTTACTGATGGTATCCCGTCAACAGACACTGAGTATCTTACGTAGACAATTGTTCAAAAATACTTGTACTTTCTTGATGACGGTTGTGTTAGTTCTCCATGTTTCAGCTCCATACAGTAGAACTAACTGTCTTGACGTTCGCATTGAATATTATGACTTTGATATTGGCTTGCAGACAGTTGTTTTGAGTTCCATATATTCTTCAGCTGTGTAAATGCTGTCCGTGTTTTGCCAATCCTCTCCTTTACATCTGCATCCGATCCTCCTTGTTTATCAACGATGCTTCCCAGGTACGTGAATGTTTCCACCTCTTCTAGAGTTTCTCCAACAAGTGTGATTGGGTCGGTGTCCTGTGTGTTGTATTTGATGATCTCGCTTTTTCCCTTGCGTATGTTGAGGCCTACTGATACTACACTGGCTATCTTGAGCTGCATTTATTGATGTGTGTCAGATAGAGGTGCTGGGTGATCTGTGAAGTCCAAATTGTCTAGTTGATTCCCAGCTCTCCATCGTATTCCAAGCATCCCTTCATATGTTGAGGTGTTCTTTATAATCCAGTCAATCGAGAGAAGAAAGATGAAGGAGGGGGAGAGTAGACAGCCTTATCTGACTGCGGTCCTCACTTGAAATATGTCTGTCAGTTGTCCTTCATGCACAACTTTGCAGTGTAGTCCGTCGTATGAATTTCGGATGATGTTGACGATCTTCTCAATTAATCACTGCATGGTATCGAAGAAGGTTCCATAATGTTCTCCTGTCCACACCGTTAAATGCTTTCTCATAATCAAGAGTTGGTCGGCGCACGACCGATCCTTAAGGAATCCAGCTTGTTGATCTCGAATCTGGACGTCTACCGTGTCTTTCATACGGTTCAGTAATACTCTACTGAAAACGTCTCCTGATATCGATAGTAGTGTGATGCCCGTCTACTTTTCACATTTGCTCAAATCTCCTTTCTTTGGTATTTTTGTTGGGGTGATCCAGAAAATTTCTCGCAATAGACAAAAAAGGCTCGGGTAACATTAAGAAGCATTTTATCCGATCAGCGTTCACTAGAAGTTTTGCTAGAAACACAACGAAAGTGAAAAGTCACATGTAGAGTTTCTGATTGGCTGATTGCTACATTGCTATTATGTTTAGTAGCGTTCGCGAATTTCGGGAAAACCCAAAGACTTCTGAAATACTATAAAAACCCTATATTTTCTGTACATAAATGAACCTTTGAAGTAAAGTGCTTCTCGCATATTTTGTGCCTTTTCTATCGTGTTCAAGTCGCTGTGTAAATTTAGCCTGGGGTTTACGTGACTAGCTTATGATCCGAGTATAGCGTTCAATTAGCAAGACTTATCAATTTTAATGAGGTGTCCTACCATCCAACCCATCGGCACTTATTCCTCCTCCCAGAACTTCCTGAATAGAACATGGAGCATGTTTGCAGTTTCTTCTGTGTCTCACTTCAGTGATTCATCTGGTATATAGCCAGGTCCTACTGCTTTCTCACTCTTGAATTGTCTGATGGCTGGCCATCCCGATTTCTTCAATCGTTGGTGGAGTGACAACAATATGAGGGTTTGTGTGTGCTGCTCTGATGTCCGGTAGGTTCAGTGGAGCAGGTCTATTCAAGAGTTCCTCGAAGCGTTCTATCCATCTTTTCCTCTGTTCTTGAATCTCACTGATTGTCTTACCCTCTTTGTTGTTGACTGGTCTCTCTGGTTTACTATATTTGACTTCTAGTTTCTTCTTTATGAGATTTAGTTGTTTGATGTTCCTTTCTCTTGCAGCTTTTTGCACTGTCAGTGTTATGTCCTCCACGTATTTCTGCTTGTCGGCTCTAATGCTCTTCTTCTCTTGTTTGTTTCTGTGTTCTTTTTCATATAGCTTTGTGTATGCGTTTGTTTCCGAATATTGTTCTACTTATAAAAATTTTGTTGAATGAACATAAATTTCCGAGTCTCTCGTCATTCTCTTTCCTTTCTCCTAGTTCATGTCGTTGCATGATATCTTCATAGCCGTTGTTGTCCATTCCGACTTGTGCATTTCGATTTATCAGGATGGTCAGGTCCTTTTCTGAGCACTTCACTATGATCAATTACAGCTACTCGTAAAACTGATCTTGATCGTCAACATTGCTATCATTGATGGGTGCATAACATTGGATAAAATTCATTGTGATCCCCTCCTTCTTTGTTTTGAAAAATGCTTTGATGATTCTGGATCCATGAGATTCCCATCCTACAAGTGCATTTCGTGCTTCTCTGGACAGTATTAGAGCAAACGTCTGAGTGTGTGAGGCATTTTCTTCTTTATGACCAGAGTACAGAAGTATCCTTTTCTGTCCAGCTTGTATCCAATGGGTTTCTCTGATTTCGAGCACCGTTAAGTTCTAAGTGCTGCCAATTTGTATCTCCTCATGTCCGCAGCTATTTGATTAATCCTTCCGGTCTTCCACGTTGTCCAGACATTCCATGTACATTTATTGATTGTTGCACTGGTTGTTAGAGGGGTCATCAGCCTCTTGACTTCCGAAGAATATCTGCTTAAATCTTGAGACGTCATATTTCATCCTTGATCTCGGAGGACAGAATTTAAATGGTTTAAATTGTTTACTCTGGTTAACGGTTTTTAACAAGATTGTTTTCTGTGGAATGGGGTTGCCGAACCCATGTACAACCCTCCTGCATATTATGGGCTTGGAACCAGCAGTAACCCTAGAAGAATTACAAGCGGACTGAATGTTTAATGCAAACATATTTTTTTAACTACTTCGAAAAACAATTTATTAAGTCATAAAATTCTTTTATTTAGCAGAAATTTATTTAGCAGAAAGGTATTTCCATATGAAACTGCATAAGTTAGTTGACAAAATGCAACTGAGTTATATATATATATAATCAGATTGAATCATAATTGTTTTGTTCTGATTGTTAGGGGTTTCGACTTTGGATACATAACTCATCTTTTCAACTGAATTTAGAATATGAATTAATTAAATAAAGGAATATAAATCTATCTATCAATCATCATATAAATCGTTTCATCCTTTTTGATAATTAATTACAATATTGATATTGTCAATATTCTAAATAACATATACACTAATTGTCATTAATCATTAATAAGTTTAATAATTGAATTAAAGGAAATACAATATACAGTTAAGTCTTTATTTTTTGGTCACAGAGTTGATAAATAGGAACAATAACGGAGCAGATTTACACACATATGGCAAACTATTCTTTTTGAACTTAGCACATAACAATACCGTCATGCACTATCCCCTCACCCTTAGCAGATCAGGTAACCCAAAAGCCGAGACAGCACTATCAGGGTATATGACAGCTTAGGTACTCCAAAAAATATGTCAATTATTATTCAATTAACTTCAAATAAACAAGAATGTTATGTTTTAAACTAGAAGATTATATCATCATTATCCTTTAATTATTATTTATGACATTATCATTTCATATATATGTATATATATATAGAACGATTTATTTTACATAATTCAATAAGATCAGTTAAGATAATACTGAAATGAATAACAATGTGAATTTGATAGAAATTACAATATTTTTCTTTTCAGTTGTTGATTTAGAAATGTTAGGAAAATTATCACTTATTCATATTTCACGTTTATCTGATCCTATTGAATAGTTTATTTAGTGATTAAACCTGTCAGTGTATAACATTCAATCATTGCTATGCTATGATATTAGGGTTGGTTAATGATATAAATAATGAATTGTATTTTAGTTAGGTATTAATTTTTTAGCAATTGAAAGTTTTGGATTTGTTTTGTGATATTCTAAAGGGTCAGGAAGATATAAGTTGTTGATATTGATATTCATATCGTTGTTTATTCATGTTTGTTAGATGGATTCCATTTGACATTATTGTAATTATTTGATTGATTACATTAGTAACACTGAAGTAAAGTTATTTCCACTTAGGAATCAAACTTAAAAGCTAATAATATTATAAATTATTATAAATCTTGTTCTATTGGAAACTTTTCGGATATTATATGATGGTTGTTTAATGAACATTCGAATTCTGGAGACTATGAAATTACAAAACGGAAGAAGGGATTATCACTTATGTGTCACAGAGTATTGACCAATGTCATATTGTTTAGTCCTTAGTAGGGATTAAACTCTATCTTTTGTATCTGTAGCAGGGTAATTAGTGCAAGTGACTGGACAATAAAGTGCATTTTGTTTGGTATAGAATGATTAGAGGCAGCCAAAGGGAATTCTTGGGCCCAGGAAAGCCTCAGTTTGGATTTATCAACAGTTAGTATTTAAGGATATTCAAAAATACATGCTCCATAGAATTCCAGCACACATTACCGTCAATTATTATCCTGATTTAGAGACTGTTTACTGACCAGTATCATGAAACATAACATTTAGAGTTTTCATTTGATCATCTCAACTGGTTAGAATTAAGCCTATATTTATACCATACATTTATCACTTATCTTAATGGTCAAACATCGCTGTTCAGTAGCATTCAAACATTACATTGATAATGTTATAAAATTTGTATTATTAACAACTTAGTTGTTAAGTAAATCCCGTAACCAAACATTTTTAAAATACTGAAACATAAATATTAGCATTAATTTTCATTTTGTAATGAATAATAATATATTCAAGCCCATTTATCAGAAATTACCATACTGCTTATCGAATAAGACGGAAATGATCAACAGTACTTGATTATTGAACCGATTGGTGGTTAAAATATTTACTAATTATTAAGCAAATTAATCTTTATTTCTTTTGTGATCGGTCATGAAAATAAAGGAAACTATGAAGTATGTTAGCTGAATTTATGATGAAATTATATATATATATATATATATATATACTTACGCCTGTCACTCCCATTAGAGCATAGGCCGCCGACCAGCATTCTCCAAATCACTCTGTCCTGTGCCTTTCTTTCTAATTGTGTCTAATGTTTGTTCATTCTGCTCATGTCTGTCTCCATTTCTTGGTGTTGTGTGTTCTCTGGTCTTCCTCTCCTCCTTCCGCCTTCAGGATTCCATGTGAGGGCTCGTCTTGTGACACAGTTCGGTGCTTTCCTCAATGTGTGTCTTATCCACTTCCAGCGCTTCTTCGTGATTTCCTCCTCCACTGTAATCTGGTTTGTTCTTCCCCACAGTAGCTTGTTGCCGATAGTGTCTGGCAGACGTATCCGAAGTATTTTGCGTAGAAAACTGTTAATAAACACCTGTATCCTCTGGATGATGGCTTTCATAGTTCTCCACATCTCCGCCCCATACAGTAGAACTGTCTTGACATTTGTATTAAGAATTCTAATATTGGTGTTGGTTGACTCCGCTTGTAACTAACTCTGTCTGTAGCTCCTCCGGAGGCTACTGCTGGTTCCTGGCCCGGATAAAGGAGGAGGGTTGGGCATGGGGTTAGCGACTCCATCCCGTAGAAAACCAACTCGCCAAAAAAACGCTAACCAGAGAAAAACTTATATATACATATAATCATAAAAATTATAGCCATTAAAACAGAACGATGGGTTGATTCTGGTTGATGAAAGATACAAAAAGTAACCATAGAAAAATCATAAGAGATTAGATTGGATTAATTCCAACTATTATACGTAAACACGCGAAGCTTCAATGAAAATAAATGAATAAATAACGAAAAAAGGAAAAGATTTTCTTAACATGAATAAAGGTGAAAATTCTTTTGATAAAGAATCCGTTCAATGTTTCATTTCTTTTTCTATATCATCTTTATTATTTAATTAACTGTTTGTTAATGTGCATATATAATTTATATTTATATATATGGATAATTTGCTTTCATTGTTCCGGAAGTTTGATATACATATATGTATGCATATTATTTCCTATCTACTTATTGTATATTTCGTCACTTCATTATTAGTCAAATTAAATTATTCTTGTTAAGTTTGGATTTAGATAAATGAATAATGATTAGGATGATTGTTGATCTGTTTAACTGTATACATTTTACTAACATTATTCAACAGAATATGATATTTATGTTTATATATTATGTAAGATGAGAAGAGTTAGAAGTCTTTTTATTGTTGTTGTTGGATGATAAGTGTACAACCTTTCGCTGTAAAGGTTACAATAGGCCTAATCAGAGGTATCGTGGCTGCTGGCAATATGCAACGAAAACAATGTACACTTTTCAGATGTCGATTGACTGGACTGTTAACTTCTAACTGCCTATTACTCAATATTTATCGTCAGGATCGACGGGGAAGGAAGAAACGGAAACTTGTTGAGATGTTTTTGCTGAGAATTCTATATTGTACCAAAAATAGAATATTGAATAAAACTAATACTACTACTACTAATGATTTGCTTTTACTTGTTGTTTTACAGCTTTGGAATTATTGAATATACTTTAGTTAGACTAGTAAAGTAACAGGGTAGACAAAGAGATCCGTTAACATTTTTTCTGGAGATTTGTGTTTCGAGATGAATAATTCATGGGTCTTCTAGTTATGTTGTTTGATTATTTTATTAAGCGTAGATGAATGATACAATCAGTAGAATAAGTTCATTTTGTATTGTTTGTTTGAATTCTACAATTGATCAGGATATGTGCATCCTGTGCGGACTGCTTCGATATTCCCATGAGTCACAAACTTTATAAGCAAAGACGAGTCTTAAATAAGACGAAAAGTGCGTCCTTGATTCCACTGCCAGCCACCATCCATCTTTGCTTTTACCCAGTAGAATAGCTTATCATGATGAATAGGACGTTTTAAGGTAGTTATTATGACAAATAATGTCAGTTGAATAACGACTGGAAGGAAACAATTTTCGGAAATCTACTTCAGTGGTTATCTAACTTACGATATTTAGTGTTTAAAAATATTTTCAAAATTTATAGTGAAATTTCGAACCCAATACCGTTCGCTTCAAACGCCATCACGTTATCCACTTAGCTACTGAATCCTGATAACCACTTGCTTGTGCAATGGGGTACAGGTACATCCGGCTGACGAGTCTCAAATAGAACGAAACGCGCGTCCTGAATTCCACTGCTAGTCACTAACCATCTTTGCTTACAATGCTTGTGAAATAAGGCTATATCGAGGCAATACGCGCAGTATGCATATATGCCAATAAGAGGCTGATCAATTGCAGTCCTAAACATGAATGAGAAGATTCAAACAAACAATACTAAGTGAATTTATACTGAGTAATCATTACAGTGAATTAAAAACGGATGTAATAATGAGTAGGAATCATGGCGAGTTAAAAACTTAATTTTACCTTTTCATCTCATTATATCACTACATTCGTAAATTCTGTAAAAAATGTTTTCTCTTTTCTTTTAATTTATTTAAGCTAAGGATGTTTATTAAACCTTGAATATGTTTATATATTATATGAACACTGCAACATTTGGTAGAAACCATCATTACTTAATTAGTTGGTATATTTTCCTCGTTGATTGTTTGAAAAAATAAAAGGTGTGACTTCATTATAATTCTTGTGTTCGATATATTTTATGAATGAAATAAAACATTATTGGAGTTAAAATTATCGTAAGTGTATATGGATAAAAAAAAAAGAAAAGGAGCCAATAAATAAAATAGATATTGGCTTGTCACGGATTGAACATTAACTCTGAGATGGAGGTACATCTAGCTGACGAGTCCTAAAAAAGACGAAATCTGAGTCCTGGATTCTACTGCTAGATACCATCCATCTCTGATTATAATGCTTGTGAATTAAGGCTCTATCGAGGCAGTCCGCACAGTATGCACATATGCCAATAAGAGACTGATCAATTGCAGTCCTAAATAACAATGGGAAGATTCAAACAAACAATACTAAGGGAATTTGGAGCTAATAATTGTTGAAAAACTCTTTTTCTTTATGTGTTCACGATACATACTGGTTGAATGAATATTTTTGTAACATTACTCATTATATGTTAAACGAAAATTTATTGTAACAAGAAAGAGTAAGATAGAATAAGGCGACTTCTATTAAACTTTAATATTAGGGAGCTTAAAATGTTGTATCACAACACAGCACAACCCATATTATTAAAATTTTGATAACTGTTGCACTAAAGATGATTATAATTCAATTAACTAGTCACTTCATAGTGTTGTGTCATGTTTATTGATGGTATTTAGTGGTTGTAATATAGCCACCGGACATAGTGACTCAAAATCATGTGCAGGTATTAGGTGGTTGAAGGCAATTAACAGAAATCTCAGGGTCCAGGTTTTGGGCTTTCTGGCGGTAATCAGCAAGTTATACCTTCACTCTTGAGCAAACTGTAGCTTTGAATGGGATTTGAACCCCTTTAAGGTCATTTGGGGCCCGAACAGATCAATGAGGTCGTTTCACATTGTGAAGCTGTAAATGAACCATAAAACTGATTTTCTTCTTTCAATCACAATGATTATTCTATCAGATTTGATGACCTAATTTCAATTCAGTTTAAACAAACAATCAATTGATTTGTCAATAAAAACATTTACTAAAAGCTATTGTTAATGAACCTAAACAAAATAAAATTCCTTGAAAATTTAATCAAATTATACACGAAAGTGGATTTTAAAAATACATGGAAAATGTGTCCATAGCATCAAATAAAATAACACATCAATGGATTGAATAAAGAATGAAAGCAGAATAATTAAATGGTTAGATTATTGCACCGAGTGTTTGAATATAATAACAGCATATTTAAAGATTATAATAAAGAATGTTTATGTATCTAAACATAGGCCTTAACAGTTTCTTCATTGGTTGTAGTTGATTATTATTAGTTAAGTATTATTCTTTATTTAAATAATGTTAAAAGAGTGATCATGATTTTCTGTTTTGATTGAGATCATGAATCGATCAATTTCGGATCACCAATGAAAATCTGGAAGCACTGGACGGCCGTTTCGTCCTTGTATACCTTGGATACCTTAGCAGTGTGCATTCGGTGGTCTACATGTTAAGCGTTCATACGCAAGACCGAAGGTCCTGGGTTCTAATCCGACACATAGGATCGTGGATGCACACTCATGAGTAGTCCCATTTGAAAATGAAACTAAAATCTAGTGGTCTAACATTGATCCATTCATGATTTTAATTGAAACTCAACAATTTTCACAACCTTATACTGATAATTTTCTGTTTTATTTTGCTAACGAGTCAATCATTGTTCTTTCTTTTAAGCCATAAATGATTGTTAGTAGTTACATTAGATTATATCTTTATTCTAATAGAATTCATTTATTATGTATTAGGTTCTTGTATTTATTAGTTAATATGAAATTTCTAATCATTTCTGATAAATTGAACTTTACAATTTCTTTTTAATAAATTCCACATTTTATAGAGTTGAGATCATGAGTCAATTCAAGCTAGACCACCATGGAAAACCTGGAAGCATTGGACGGCCGTTTCGTCCTATTATGGGACTCCTCGGCAGTGAGCATTCACGATCCCGCCTCGCGAGATTCGAACCCAGCTGCAATTGACTCATGATCTCAACTCTATCAAATTACTAAAATATCCACAAAACTCTTTCTAAAAATTCCACATTGTAATCTTTTCAATGAATCTCTATTCTTTTGTTGTTTTTTGTTCAGTTTATTACTAGTTTTTGTGTTCCAAGTTTTTCCATTAAAAACTGAGCTAAAATGAACTGTTAAAAAATAAAATAAAAAACTGATCAGCTAAATGAGATTGTAATATTAGGTATCCATTTACTTGTTTGGTAAAAAAAATTTATCAATTTATTAGAATAATGCAACAAATTCATTTCAAGACAATAAATAAAATACTTACTTACTTACGCCTGTTACTACCAATGGAGCATAGGCCGTCGACCAGCATTCTCCAACCCAATCTGTCTTGGACCTTCCTTTCTAGTTGTATCCAACTGCTCTTCCTTCTTCTCATGTTTGTCTCCATTTCTCGGCGTAGTGTATTCGTCCGTCTTCCTCTTCTCCTTTGGCCTTCAGGATTCCGTTTGAGGGCTTGTCTTGTGACGCAGTTGGGTGACTTCCCCAATGTGTGTCATATTCACTTGCAGCGCCTCTTCCTGATTTCTTCCTCCATTGAAATCTGGTTTGTTCTCTCCTACAGTAGGATGTTGCTGATAATGTCTGGTCAACGGATCCGAAATATGTTGCGTAGACAACCGTTAATAAACACCTGTATCTTCTGGATGATGGTTTTGATAGTTCTCCACGTCCCCGCCTGTAGCTCCTCCATGGGCTACTGCCGGTCCCATACTCGGTTAAAGGAGGAGGGTTGGGCATGGGATTAGCAACCCCATCCCGTAGAAAACCAACTCGCTAAGAAAACGCTAACCAGAAAAAATTATTCAGTTAATAAAATAACTTGTATTTAATTCCTGGTGGTTGTAGAAAAAAAAGACGTTTTCCTTTTTTTTTTAAAAAATAAAGCTTTCTCTAATTAAAAAAAGTAATAAAAGGGAACTTGAAAACAACGACCTACTTCAATTTGTTTCTCAATAATAACAAACATAGGAGATTTTATAAGAATGAATAATATTAAAATTACAAAAAAGAAGAAAGTAAATTATGACAGTACTAATAAGAATTGAAATTGATTTTTAGAAAAAAAATCAAATGATTTGACTTATTAGACATTTTATTTAACAAATTCACATGGTGTTATTTACTTGTGTCTTTCTATTGTTATTTAGGACTGCAATTGATCAGATTCTTATTGGCATATGTGCATACTGTGCGGACTGCCTCGATATTGCCTGAAGTCACAAGATTTATAAGCAAAGATGGTTAGTGGCTAGCAGTGGAATCCAGGATGCACGTTTCATCCTACTTAGGACTCTCATAGTTGATGTTCTTTCTGTGACTCGAACCCAGTACCGTTCACTTCAAACGCCATCACTTTATCCACTTTTCCTGAGATTCATGTCATGGACTTGTGAACTAAAGTGATGATATTTATTTCAGGATATACACGGTTTCATTAGTTAATCGCTAGACGTGTTACATATCCGTGATAATACCATACTATTTTCCAGTTTAAAATCACTTTTATAAGCTGGAACTAATCTTTGTCAAGAATTCACCGATATATTCTAAAATAAAACTGAGCACAAGATAACTATGTTGTCACAAATGAGACTCCTCAATAGTGAGGAAAGAATATTTACGCACATTTTACGGTGTTTTAATTTCAGTAACAAATATTTACATAAATTTATTTTGTATTGTTTGTTTGAATCTTCTCATTGATGTTTACAACTTCAATTGATCAGTCTCATTGGTATATGTGCATCCTGAATGGATTGCCTCGACACTGACTGAAATCCAAGACTCACGTTTCGTCCTATTCGATGCTCATCGGCTAAATGTACAAACTGAATTTAAACTTCACCCCATTGCACAAGCAAGTGGCTATAGGGAATTATTAACTGGGCGGATAACGTGATGTTGTTTTAAGTGAACGGTACTGGGTTTGTGTACCGGAGTGAACATCAACCGTGAGATTCAGGTACATCCGACTAACGAGTCCCGGATAGGGTGAAACTTGCATCCTGGATTCCATTGCTAGTCATCATCCACCTTTGCTAATATTGATAAGTAAGCTCAATTTTATACAGTTCATTTTTTATGCAATGTATTATTGTATTTACACATAATTGGTTTTTATATTTACTGCCAGAATAGGTTTGTACATTAAAACGCTATATTTTTTGCAGTCCATTAAATCGTAATAGTTAAAAAAACGGTTACTGGTCATAGAATTACGGTTCAGTGGTTTAAATTTAATGTATTTGACGTACATTCTGGATGTTCTAGGTTTTATCAGGTATGGGGTCACAGTTGTACATTGCTGAGGAATCCTATTAGATCGTGAAACCATTACTTAATGCTCCATGCTTCTCAATGGATTTCCAATTGGCGTCTACATAAATGTGAGGGGGGGAGGGAGAGCGAAGCTCGAACTGATAAAGCTATATAAACCCTTTATCTCAATAAAGTCATTACAGTTATGTCAAACATTTAAACATTCAATATCTTGGTAACTGAAAATAATTGAACGTAAATCCATCAACAAGCGTTATATGTTTTCTTCAAGTATAAAATTTTTTTTTTCAGATGAAAGTTGACAAAATGAGTAATTGTTTTATAGCCCGGTCCAAAATTAATTTAATTAATAACACATTTATATATGGCTACAAACATATATGCATATCAGGTAAAACTAGCTACCAATCGTTTATAAGGAAAGTGTATTTCTCATTAAACATTTACTATTCTCTATTTGTTTTATTTGTTTCCGTTAAAGTCTCAGAATTCAAATTGGCCAATCATAAAATTGAAAATTTTATTTGGTTGTTCAATGTTCATTTATCAACCGGTGAAGACTGGTTTTTATCCTAATTTCATAATTAAACAAAGAAGAGGACACAAATTATTATAATTCAATACAAATGAATTACTTCATTATGATTAACAGATATTTTACTAAAATGATATAAAGATCAAAACTTGTCATTATATATGGTGACCTGTCGCTGTTAAACTCACATGTTAATACTTTGTTCAACTGATATGAACAGAAAAATAATAGTTGTTCTCATGACGATGCCCTAAATATAAACACGATATACATAAAAAGTCAACTTTTATTAGACCATATGGTAACATCATGCTACTATTGATATTTATCTGTATCAGTTAAAATGAATTCAGAACTACAACCAATTATCATGAATTCTCATTTAGATTCCAATTATGCAACTGGCACACCTACTAACTTATCATCAACCAATCAAGCTGAAATCAGTTTCGGCTCAAACAATAACTCTAATTCATACATAGCATTACTAAGGAATTCCTCATTTATTAATAAAAGTTTAAGTCTTGTTGAAAAATTTAAAATGGGATCAATGTTGTCTGAACTGAATACAACAAATAAATCCATGGGAAGCGAAGAACATGGACGAAAATTTCAACAACCATCACAAGAGCAAGAACAAATCACTAAACCCTCAATACTTTCACGGAGTGTTGATTTACAGACAGGAATACAGGATATTTCATTTGCCGATAATTCAACTTCAAAACAATCTGATTCTTCATTAAAACATGAAAATAATATGAAGAACAAGAAATTATTTCCTTCAAATGAATCAATCAAAGATATAGAGATAACACGATCAGTAGTTAAAAAACGTTCACCATCAAAAACAATTCACAAACTACATTCAGGTGATAAAATAAACTCAATGTCTCATTCAAAAACTGTTCATGGTTATAGAGACATAGCATATATTAGCCTTGAAGCTGCACCAAAATCAAATATTTTGTCGACGTCTATAAATGACTCATCACCAAGGAATATAAAAACATCAAGTAGGAATAGGTCAGGGATTACTAATTTCAGTCATTGTCAATATGATAACTATCCAATATTCAGTGATAATGACCACCAGTTTGGACGAGTTCATAATGATCTTATGGAAAGCAGTAGACCACATCAATACGGTACTTCAAATGACTGTATTGATTTTAAAATACCTACCGTAAGAAATGTTGTTTTAGCTACTCCTTCTAACGAAACATATCCTAGTCAGCAGAACACTCCATACTCTAAATGTTGGAATAATGCCGTTGAACTTAATAACTTATCAAGATCTTGTAATTCTGTATTATATCATTCACCAAGACAAGGAAACTCTTGTAAGGTAACAGATACAGAAAGGAGTAACAAATTACTTGATGAGTTACACAGATTATATATTCAGCTGAAAGAAGCAGAGAATGAAATTTCTGAACGAGACTCTTATATACGTTACTTGCAGAGTATCATATTCAGGCGTGATCAACTGATTCAACAGCTTATAAAACAAGTTCCTGAATCATATATTCCGGAAGAATACTATGAGTCCATCAATGAGTTGGAAGGACATACAAAAGTTGTTCATACTGAATGTCAAAAATCAAAACAATTACAAATGTATCATAAAGCTGTAAAACATTATGATAAATCAAATGTACCCAGTATGAATGTATCAAGATGGGATTCAGAACATGTATCCCATTATAAAAATAACAGAAGTTCATATCTTAAAGCTAATGCTTCTGGATTTGTTGAACAGCATGAAAATTATTCTAGAGAAAATAATAAAACAAATGACGTGAAAATAATAACACCTACTCCGGTTAATACTACTAACAACAGTCCGATTATAAGTAGCAATTCTTACAATAAATGTGATTTACCGTTTAGTAAGTTACAGTATTCTAAATCAGGTACACTTATTAGTTTGAATAATACCAGTGAATATAATGTTGGAAATGTTATTAACAGTAATGCAACAGATGGAATGGAAACAAATGATAACAAGACACCAGGGATTGGAATGAATTTACAAATTATATCTAAATCACGTGTTAAACGTAATGCTATATCTGGTGAATCAGAAAAATATCTTCCACCTCCAGCAAGTCATTTGTCAAATTGGCCTAAAATTGAGAAACCAGCACAGTAAGCATTATGGTTATAAATGTCATATATATATATTATTTTATATGAAGTTATTGTTTCCTAACAAATAATGTATAAACTTAATTCAGTATGAACTGAAATAAGTAAGAAAATAATTTACCAAAGAAATCTATTGTAAAATAATACTGACATACCAGGAACATATTTATGTCGAAATGCGAGAACTAAACAGATACATAATAAAAAGAGATGGATGGTGACTAGCAGTGGAATCCAGGATGCAAGTTTCACCCTATTCGAGTCTCGTCAGCCGGATGTACCTGAATCTCAGAGTCGATGTTCACTCGTACACGAACCCAGTATCGTCCAATTCAAACACTATCACGTTATCCAATTAGCTAATGATTCCCGATAACCCCTTGCTTGTGCAATGGGGTGAAGTTTAAATTCATTTTGTATATCCGGCTGATGAGCATCGAATAGGACGAAACGTGAGTCCTGGATTCCAGTGCTAGATGCCATTCATTTCTGCCTATAATGTTTGTGATTTAAGATAATGCCTAGGCAATCCACAGAGGATGCACATATGTCAATGAGACTGATCAATTGAAGTTGTAAACATCAATGGGAAGATTGACACAAATAATACCATATGAATTTAAACAAATATAATCAATGTTTGTTAGCTTCGGTCAGTTTTCATTATTACGCTGTAGCTTCATAAAGCTATCGATGAATAACTACTGTTTATTTTAGGGTAATGTGAAGTATTCTTTAAACATTTAACTCTCAATTAATCCTTAGGAGCTCTGAATGAGAACAAACACAATGATCTTTTCTTTACTTTATAATTGCATGAAGTAAAACATTATTGGAGCTCAAGTTCTTAATTCTAAATGACAATTCTATGAATCGTGTCCTGCAACAGTCTAGTCGGAAACTTAGTACAAAATGTAAACGTTCTCAGTTAGATTTATAGTTCACATAACAATGTTAAAATTTTTTAAAATATTGTACAAATACGAAGCATCCGTTGTCTGAAATGAATAGAAAATAAACGTAGATTAGTATACATACATATAGTGAAATGAAAATATATTAGTATATGCTAAACGTCTATGTAATCTGTAAGTTTATATAGTGATAAAAAAATAAATAAGTCGTAGTTATGAGGAAGGGACACTTTTTGAAGTGGATAAAGTTATCAACGAAATATAAAGGAAATGTTAATGACAACTGATATTACAAGCTTTAAAAAACGATTCAGATGTTACAATTATTATCTAATCATTTATTTGTGTCTACTTAAAAGTCGGTAAGAATAAAAGTACATTAGTTGATGTTCTTCTGTTATTTTTTTTCTTTGCCTACTTTATATTGTAGTAATATTCAAGACAATTAATCTTGCTCATTTTATTCTCTCTATATATAATATCATCTTCCGAAACTCATATTCATATAAAAAGAATAATAGAGCAACGAATTATTTCACTCCAATAAGTTTTTCACTATTATTCTACGATTATATATATATACTTATGTTCCCGAACGGTTGGGTATCATTCATTAAACACTCCTCTGTAGATTAAGCTGAATATGATTTTAGAATGACAAGTTCAACTTTTACATTCAAAGTTTGGTCATGATTTTGAAAAGTTAAATCATTTTATCTGTTGTAAGCAAAGATAGATATTGGCTAGCAGTGGAATCCAGGAAGTGCTCTTCGTCCTATTTGGGACTCGCCACTATCCATCGTTGTTTACCATGCTTGTGAATTAAGGCTATATCGAGGCAATACGCACAAGATGCACATATGTCAATTAGAGACTGACCTGTTGCAGTCCTAAACATGAATGGGAAGATTCAAACAAACAATACTAAGTGCATTTTATCTGTTGCTTTAGTAGTCTTATCAAGATCACAAAATGAAATCATTAATAAGAACTGTTGAGAAACTTGATAATATAACAAAACGTCATTCGCATAAATTCGAGTTTAAAGCAAAGTAAAGTATTTGGATATATTAGGCAGTTAGTTAGAAACCTCAACAGATAGAAAAATTTGACACATGACAATCAATCAAGATATAATACAACTTCCAAATGTAGATAATTTTCAAAACTCATGACCTAATCAACAATGGATTCAGATAATTAGAAGTCTCAACTTTTTGTTTAATTGTCCATTATAACTATGATGAAAGAGAAAACTTACTTAGTTAAAAAAAACGACAGCAGATGTACATTCGAACCTTTATGACTCGATCGATTTGATTGGTAAATTCTAAAGGACATATAGTCACAAATATCTAACTTCTATTTACTTTCAATGTTACATGCATATCAAACTATAATAGTTTTGTTCTTCCTTTTAAGATATTACTTCTTTTCAGAAGGGGGTTTTGTGGAGATTATAGTAATTTTATATAGTTGAGATCATGAGTCAATTGAAGGTAGACCACCATGGAAAACCTGATCTCGCGAGGCGGGATCGTGGATGTTGCAATACTGAAGAGTCCCACATCAGGACGAAATGGCCGTCCAGTGCCTCCAGGTTTTCCATGGTGGTCTAGGTTCAATTGACCTATGATCTCAACTATATTAGTTATTTATTGAATCACTTAGAATGTGAAGTATTACGATTGTGGACTGAAATGTAATGTAAATCTAATTGTAATGTACTACAAGATTTATTGTATTTTATAGAATAGATAGAAAAACAGTATTTTATTCGTCAAAACAATTAATTTATCTTGAACTGTATATCATAGTTCTTTGTGTTTTTTATACCTGACAAAACTTCTTACAATTAGTGATATTACCTCTTTGACTTTAGTTTGTTTACAGTGGTTCGTTAGTTAGTTTTAACAGATTCATAAAGAACTAATCGTTCTCTTAAAAATCACATGAAGAACGATAAATTAAAGTTAGTGAGCTGAGTAAACTTTATCAGATATACGATTTCCTAGTAAGAAAGACTTCATTTGTACATATTTACTGATTATTTAGTTTGTCAATATACTGTGTACATATATCGATAAATTATACTAATATTTATCCCAACGTCTTTTGAGTGCATCTGTTACTATTGTGAATACAATGTAAATGGCTGGCTTTCAACTTCACTCAATCCTAATTACGATTCGCGTTCATAGACAGTAGAAAAGGAAACCTTTTTGTTTCCAATCACTCATAGAATCATTTGATTATTGTCTTCGGATACATAATTGGAACAATACCTCGATTACTTTGTACACAATGAATTTATTAATTTGAAGGTACTAATTATTGAATTACTTTGGGATAGAACTGTAATGTTAGATATACACTTACAAAATGAATATCTCTTTGATGTTCACATAAAATGGTAGATAAAAATATACCCAATATACAAATTAATTTGCAATTGAAAGTTTAAAGGATACCACTTTTTACCATAACTAATATAATCTAATTTATTTATTAGGACTGCATAATTAAATTACAAAATTGTATGAAAGCTCTTATACAAATTATTTGTAATGTTATTATAAGTATTATACAAATAGCGGTGATTGTTTGTAATAAATTAGAAAAATGCTAAACTTATAAGATTAAAACAGGACACCTAACCGTTTTCATTCTGATCGTGTAACACAAAACTTTATAGATGTTGAAAATGAACCGTTTCAATGTGAAAAATATTGGCTTTTATTAAACTAGAATTAATGTTTGTGGAAATTGCAGTAATTTTTAATAGTTGAATTCATGAGTCGATGTAAGTCAGACCACCATCAAAAACCTGAAATCACTGGACGGCTTTTTCGTTCTAGTATGGGACTCCTCAGTAGTGCACATCCACGAACCTGCATATGGAACTCGAGCCAGTCAACTTCAGTCTCACACGCAAACAATTAACCTCTAGACCATTGGGCCGGCATCCAACAGTGTTAATGTGCACTGCTGAGCAGTCCCATACTAGGACGAAAAGGCCGTCCAGGGCTTCCATGATTTCAATGGTGGTCTAGCTTAAATCGACTCCTGAAGTCAACTAATAAAAATTTCATTGAATCATTTGTCATTATTATTACTATACAAACCACACAAAGTCAGGTTAACATAAAAAAATTTCCCTCAATAAAAATTCTTATTTATGTTCCAAACGAATAATTATCTATTAGACCAGATGTTATCATATAAATAAAAACAACTTAGTATGAAGATGACATTTTTCAATGTATCAGTCCACTGATATATGAACGGTGAAAATTGTTTTGAATAAAATCTCTTCAGATTCCACAGTTTTGTATTCAAATCAATAATTCAAACAGTGACCAGGTTCAAGGTAAATTATATTATTTAAAACTATAGAATGGGAATTAAGGATTCTTCGTCAAAAAGTCAAACAAAATTGTCAATGTTAAAATGACTGATACGTTATGTTAACTTAAATAAGTTTTTATATAAAATGAATTTTCAGTATGGGATTGTGGAGATTGTTAAGTTTTTGGTTAAGATCATGAATCGATCAATGTTAGACCACCATTAGAAACCTGAAAGCACTGAATGAGTTTTTCGTTCTAGTTTGAAACTTCTCATTAGTGCTCATCGATGAATCTGTTTGATAAATTATCAGAATATTTATGGTAACATGCCGTAAGAGAGACAGTAGCGCGCTCACTAGTCAAATCAAATTTTCAGTGTGAGAAGTTAAATGAATTCCATCAGAGATAATAAAGTGGGATTACTTATGTGTACCAAAGATTAATAGTGTTGTTGAAACAATAAGAATAATCTTAATACAAGTAAATAAAAAAATAAAGACAATAACGTGTAGACGTAGCCAAGTTAACATTACACGTTAGCCATTTTTAATATTAACAATTGGTTCCTCCTTTTCTACAAACAGTCCTAAATTCACACGTTATGATTAAAAATGATGTATTTTGCCTTAAATCTGGTCAATTTTTGAATGATAAATTTTGTTATGCAACTCTGGAATCTGAAAAGAATCCACTGAAAAGAACATTCTTCGTTTATAATATCCGTGTTTTAGTATGATGAGGATTTTAAAACAAGTGCATTAATTAGAGAATAACCGCATATTACATTCAGTGTGATAGTATATTCATCAGTAATAAAAATTATACTGATTGGATATGCAGAGTTAAAATCAGTATACCGATTTAATTTTGACAGTTTTCGGTATATGGCTAAATTGACATCAAAAATATTCCGCATTATCTCCTTTGGACTATTTAAACTTACGTTAATTTTATTTTGGTTTTTTATTAACTCTGAAGAAGTGTGTTACATTAAGTCACGAATCGTCAGGAATATAATTTTTCAGTTCACTGCGATATAACAAATATATATTTATTATCATTCACAAATCCTCCATCAACTGTCTTTTACATCCTTCATGATTCTTTCGATTCTCAATTCTTTGTTCTCCTTTCTGTTTTCTCCAGTTCAATCTTCTCAACATTCTCCTGCCAGGTATTTCATTCCTGATTGGTGTTACATAATATTTATGCCTGTCAACATAATTTGCATACATTACACTATGAACCACATTGGGATCAGTACAGTTTAAGGTTTCATAATAATGTAGTTGATATATTGTTGTAGGTTCCAGTTTTATTTGTTCATAGCCTAATGAATTCAATGGAACATTATGTTAGATTAACCATTTGATCAGTCATAGTTTTAATCAAATAAACTAATCAAAATCCTTTGAATTCAATGCAAGCTACCTGTTTTCTAATCACAATTTTTTTACATCTTTTTTAATGATTATTATTTTTAATTTTTAATTGAAATATTTTCAAATAAGATTTGTTTACCTAAATACAAAAAAAAACAAACAAAAATATAAATCACTCATTTAATAAAACCAACTCAAAAGGGCACAAAAGAAGGAATAGGAAATGAACACAGAATTTGTGAACTTTTACTTAAGGTTTTTCAAAAAAATATTTTTCTCAATAATCACCTAGTATCTAACTCCTATTTTTTTCCCATTGAAAATGTCTTAATGTATCCTATCGGTAAAACTTGTTTTTATTTATTTATTTATTTCCGTATTGATATAGATCTCCTATCAACGTAATCATATCGGCAATATTATATGACTTACTTAAACGTATTAATTTCTATCATTATCACTATGTACATTTGGTTATAGGCTCATTTATACGGTAAATATTTCTTGAAACATTGAAACACGTGAATCATGTACCTGAACATGTAGAAAACAGATAAATCATGATTAGAAAGAGTTAAATTGTTTTTATTTGCATATTTATACTGAAGTGGATATCAGTTTTTGTTTGTTTGTTTTTTGAAAAAAAACAACATTAATAAATATAATAATAGAAAAACAAACATTATTATTATTGCTCATTTAAGATTATTGTTTGTATTTGTCAGCTTAATTTTTCATATTTTTTTGCACCAAAATGATTCGTCAAACAAGAGAAAAGAGCACGTATTATATAAATTAAGGAATATTAGATAACATATCAGGGATTACTATTAAGGACTATAAAGTAATATAAGATAACTATATAAATCATTTTAATTTTGTTTGTTTGTTCAATGGTATGTGACTTATGATGGATAACTGTATTCCTATACAAATTATAAATGTTTCATCGATTAAGATGTAAAAACAATACGGGAATGTATGAAAGGTATCTATGTATATAACTGTTTTTTATGACAATTATGTAAGTTAAGATGGATAGTAGATTGCAGTGGAATTCAGGACGCGCGTTTCGGCTTATTTGGGACTCGTCAGCTGGATGTACCTACATTTCAGAGTTGATGTTCAATCTGGGATTCAAACCCAGTACCTTTCGCAAATAGGAGGAAATACTCGTCATGGATTCCACTGCTAGCCACTATCCATATTTTCATACCCTGCTTATGAATTAAGGCAATATCGAGGCAATACACACAGTATGCACAGATGCCAATAAGAGACTGACCAGTTGCAGTCCTAAACATCAATGAGAAGATTCAAACAAGTAATACTAAGTGAATTAAATTATTTAAGTTGTTATATAGTGTAAAGAACTAAGCAGAAATATCATTTAAAAGGTATTTGTTAATTTTAAATTTTCTTCGTAAATTGAGGCTCTCTACAATCTAAAGAAATAAAGTTAAAATTGTCTTTTTTTATTAGAAAATTTCTAAAAATTATTTCTCATCTAAACTAAACTTTCATTTGTAAATCAGTATTCTGATGGGTTAATAGATATATAACAAATGACTGTTTACATTACATATCTATTAGAATTGTATTTTTAAACTATATAATTCTTTACTTGTTGAAGATAGCATGCGTTTCTACGTTAATTAATAATTTAATTTATTGTTTAGTTGAAATCATGAGTCAGCTGAAGCTAGATCACCATGGAAAACTTGGAAGCATTGGAAGGCTGTTTCGTTTTATTGTGGGACTCTCGCGAGGCGGGATCGTGGATGTGCACTGCTGAGAAGTCCGACAATAGGATGAAACGGCCGTTCAGCGCTTCCAGGTTTTCTATAGTGGCCTAGCTTCAATTGACTCATGATTTCAACCATATAAAATTACTAAAATCTCCACAAAACCCCCTTAAATTATTATTGCTATATTTACTATTGTCCCATATTAAAGATATTATGAAATATGAATTTTCATTCGATTTGAAATAAGTTAAAGGTAGACAAAATAAAATTATGTAACTGTTTATACAGTGTACCTTTGAATGTTATAGATCAATTCATTAAAGTAGAGCTTGACCATAACATTTCAACCTCAGACATTGAGTCTATTCATCTCCAAACAGTATTTTAATTGTAATCGATAAAAATTCTCATAATCAATTTTAATTTATCAATATGAAACATAATTTTTTTTTTATCTTTTTTTTGTGCGTACATTAAGTAGAACGTAAATAGTAAAAAAAACAAAAAGAAAGGAAAAAAATTACTGTACTGAAATATTTTGTTGTATGTTGATGATACAAGTAAAAACTAACTCCCTTCACACCCTGCCCCCCCCACAGTTATTATGATAAAAACACCAAAAACATAGGTTATATTTAAATTATTATTTCATATTATTCTGTTCACTATGACGTCTATTCATTTATCATAATTAATTGAATTTTTTTTTCATTTTTTCATTGAGAACAACGTTATATTTGACATAAAATTCATTATTAATTGTTTATTAAATGTTACGAGAGTTAATTTTCTTCTCTAGTTGGTAACAAATAAAATATCGATATGATAGATGATCTTATGCATATATATATATGATCTTGAAAACAGAATACGAAATATAAATAACAAACAAACGAAAAAATAATATTGAAACTTGTAAACTATTTCAACAGGTTCTGCAAATAGTTTGTTGAATAGATGAAAAAAAAACACAGTTAAAATATATCGTGAATGCACGTTGTTGAGGAGTCCCATAATAGGATGAAACGTCTATCCAGTGCTTCCAAGTTTTCCATGGTGGTCTAGCTTCAATTGACACATGATTTCAACTATATAAAATTACTAAAATCTCCAAAAAACCCTCTTCTGATTATTACATAATGCATTTTGAAGTATAACCTACAGAAAACAGAATATCATGTATACAAATAATTGAAACATGAAATACATTCAGTTTTCAATATATGCAACACAGAGTAGAATGATATAGATAACATCACTAAATGACTTTTGATAAACATTCTAACCAGGAAGCAATGGATATTTACTTCCTTTTAATATAGAACTACTTAGTATGGTTCATTCACGACCTTAATAAGCATCTATGAAGAGTCCTATACCAAGATGAACTAACTGCTCAATGGTTCTTGATTTCCAACAGCTGACTAAATACAGTCACTTTGTGATTTAAACTATGAAATTCAGCAGTCTTAGTAAACTCTTTATACTAAAAATAATATGAGTTGAACTTGTTACTTCATCTAATCAGTTCGTCACACTAAAAGAATTAAAGCTGAGAAAACAATCTATTGGATTCCAGCTCAGTAGTTGCAGGAAGATATGATAACTATCACGAGATATAAATATTCCGGATTTGATTATGTGCAATGTCGATGATGTGTAATTTTGAAGTGTTTAGAACTAGGACGAAACAACTATCCAAGACTATATGGTTTTCATTAGTTTTCTTGATGACGTTAGTTCATGATTAAAATTAATTTTAAGATTGTCGAAATTTTTTCCTAATATAATACCATTTATTTTCAAAGTGATCATTAAAGTATTAGAATTAAAGTTTTCAGTGGCATTTATAGACAAAATTAGTAGTAAATGTCTGACTCAAAGAAAAAAATAATGATATATGGTTCTATTTACAAAACAGATAACAGTACATATGTATACATGTTTTGAAAAGTGAATATAAAACCCTATCAACGATAGGTATAATCTATCTAATGCTTTGTATTAGTATGACTCAAATGTTATTTGAATGTGAATTGACATACTTCATAAGATGAGTTTACTGAGAAATATTTGTATATCTATGTAGGTGTTTCAAACTGTACTACATCTACTGTAGAAGATGACTGTTGTTGATTTAAATCTGAAAATCTGATTCAAGTGTAACTTTTAAGAAATCAACAATAAAACGGACTAACTAATCTACAGCTCCTTTTTTGACGGTTAAAACAATATCGGTTTCTGATGATAACCATCTCTGTGTTTGTTCACAGAATGTTCAAAAAAACGCGGTCTAAAGTTTATACCGGTTAGAAAGATCTTTACAAATATATGCTTATCATTAAATAAGAATAAAGACTGAAGCCATTTATGAACCTATTTACTGACAAGATATAAATACATGGTTTTCAAATTACTATTTTATCTAAACTGCGAGATCAAGGATAAAACCGAACATCTAACAATTAACTATTAACATTAATGAATGATTAAAATATAGAGGAAAAGATTGTTTGATAAAATCAACCTGCTAATGTTTTCTTTTGTTGATTCAATGTATATGTGTCACTAGACTGGTGCTTGACTCTTTGAAATATGATACTTGATTGTACTTTATTGTATTCTAAACGATTATTACCTATCTATTAAAGTAAATTTTTTGTATAAGATTATATCTTTTCTTGATATTTCTGTTAGTTTCATTCATAAACTATGAATATAGTTGAACAATAGGCAAAAAGAAAATAATATTTTGAAGAAACCTAATTTAAGTTGATTTCCCAGAATGATATTTACCTTATGCTAGAAGAAATTGAAATGAAAATGACATTTTCATTGTTTATTAATATATATATATATATATTATATATAGTTGAGATCTCCACAAAACCCCCCTTCTGATATCTATATCTATTTCTAGTTTGTTTTCTTTCAAATAACATGACCTTAAAAGCAAATAATATAAATATAAATATATATAAGCATGCCTTATAAACAATAACAATATTATTTAATATATATCTATCTATCCAAGGACAATGAGTTGATAAGAGACAAATGGAACTGTTATTATTTTCCTTAAAAAAGAATATCATATTCTTTTTACTAAACAAAATAATAATCCAAATAAACAGAAGGGAAATAAAATGATAATAGTAGTAATAAGGGGAAATGTTTTGTTTTGATAATTTTTTTTTCTATGAAAACGTTATTAAGCATTAATTTGATACTTTCAACTGATGATAATGATTATGGTTTCTCACCTGTATTTATCTTATCTACTGGAATATACAAATAAATAGAGTTAGTCAAATTCATTTGTAAAAGAATAAAATTATATTACATAATGCTTAAGTTATGTTTGACTTGAAGAATATTTCAATGATCATGGGATTGTTTACATCAATGAAAATATGGATCATTTCAATTGATAATTCATCATAAAAATTTTATAGTTGAAATTGTAAGTCAATTGAATCTAGACCACCATGGAAAACCTGGAAACAGTGGACGGCCATTTCGTACTATTGTGGGACTCCTCAGTAGTGCGCATCCACTATCCCGCCTCGCAAGATTCAAACCCAGAACCTATCAGTCTCGTGAGTGAGCGCTTCCTCACTAGAAAACTGAGCGGGCATCCAACGGCAGTAATGTCTGACTTCAACCGATCCACGAAGTTAAACAACCGTTCACCATTATCTTCAGTGAGTTGATATCTCACAACAGACCTGGTTGAACTACACTGGTCACTGCTTTTCTCTAGAACTCCAAGAAATATCTCTTGAAGTCAGTCACTAGTGAGCATATGATTATTATCAGAATGGGCCTGAAAATATAAAGAAATTTTTGTATACTGTATTTTGCACTTGATTTATGTTGTAGTGCCGCGATTCGTTAATCGTTTACTTCGATAACCGTTATAATTCTAAACTTAACAGTGCGTAAAATCAGAAGACGAAGGATAGCAGCAACTACAGTTTATTGTCGAATAACTCAGGTCAAAAAGCTAACAACACCTGAGCGAATATCAACGAGCGAGCGAGCGGCAAGCGAGAGAGCGAGTGAACAGGCGAACAAGCGAAGGAAACGAACGAGACGAATAGCAAGCAATTACATAGGCAATTTATAGTCGAATTTAATAAGGGCACAGCAAAGCAAAACAAAGGCTGATAATAATATTTGCGTGCGTCACATATGGGGAGGGTATGAGTTATCGAATGATATTTAAGCAGTCAACATTTCGGATAGAGTGTCATGTGCTCTAGTGGTATAGCAGTGCAAAGAATATGCAAATTACTATCCAAATGACGATGTCTGTTAAGTAAGTTAATAAAAAGGGCTTAACCAGATTAGGTGTAAACAAACTCAATTGTATCTGAGTTGCTATAATAGCTCCCCCCCAGCAAACATGGATACAAAACAGTGTCTGTGTTTGCGAATAAAAAAATGTTAAACTTAACAGGACAGTAAATATCGAAATTTATGAAATTAAAATGTATGATAGAACTATCGTGTGAATTATTACAAGTACGTGTAAGCTTGGGTTCGTATATGTGCGTAAGGCCAGATAAAATAACAGATCAAAATAATGTGTTAGTGTTTTTAGAGGTTTATATACATTGACATTAGAATATGCAAAATTTGTTGAATATAATAATAGATAAATTAAAGTTTTCCATGTGCACATACAAAACGAAGAGGAAAGAAATTATTAGTTCAAAATCGTAGCTATGTATCGTTGAGGCCATCTTACTCTTCGACCATATTTTGTCGTTACTGGCTTCTCTTCGTTTTTGTTCGTCGATGTCGTTGATGATTGAGACTCACGTTTCGGTGACTCGACGATTTTCGAATAATCTGTATGCACTGGCTGATCGTCAGCTTCGATAAAAGCTGGTTTGACTCGGTCTATGCTAATTACATCCGTTTATCCGGCTTTATCTACCGTTATAGTTTTATCATTTCTTCTAATAACTTTAAATGGACCATCGTAAGCCGGTTGTAAGGGACGTTGCACATTATCCCTTCTGATAAATACATGAGTACTGTCGCTCAGTTGTTTTGGTATATACACATGGTGTTGATGTTGCCTCGGAAGTGTTACTCTTAGATTACTCATATGCTGCTTTAGACGTTGTACATAGTTGGCTAAATCAGTTGGAACACTTTTACTTGAGGTGAAAAACTCTCCTGGTAGACGTAAAGTGGTTCCGTAAACCAACTCTGCTGGGCAACATCCTATATCTTGTTTAATTGTTGATCTTAAACTCAACAATGTATTTGTCAAGATATACAATCATTATTTAGTACAGAAATTATGTCACTTAGGTCTTGATGTCAGTTTTCTTCTAAATGTTTATAAGGCTATAAAAAGAAATTTTTAAACCAGTCTACAGAATTATGGAATTGTTTATCTGTACAATGGTTAGAAATTCAATTTGATAGCCTCGATGAATGATAATTTTGTGATCATATCCGAATATATTAAGATGTATATAAACCATAGGAATATCTGTTATCCAATGCAAAACATAAATGTAAACTGTGTTTACCAAAAAATGTTACTGGCACATTAAGCATAATAACAAATGAACATTTGAACTTTAGTCACAGTTATCCACAGTTTGAATTTTTCGAAGTGCTCTATAGAGATTTCGCCTTCGGAACGATGATTAGAGTCATTGAAATATACACCAAAACGTAAATCTCAGTTAGTCAGTAATATACATTAAATATTTATATATAATACTCTAAAAAGAAATTACAGAACACATAAAAGTCTAAAACCATGAGTTGGTTGATACAAAATGGAATAAAATGCGTGATGAATGGGAGTATGAAAGTAAATTGCTTAAAAAGGATTAGTTTATAGATTGGTTTTAAAAAGTACTTGTCACAAGGATTTTTACTATGTAGACCAGTGCCTTTTTACTAGATAGACTAGGCTGTCATTTTTGTTCATAAATGATGCATCGAAGAATGATTTCAGTGCCGCTCCAAGGTACCTGCAATCATCTAGAACTAGAGTGAAGGAGACGGAAACGGAGAGTACGGAGAAACAACAGCTAAAATTACTGTGACGAGTCCGTTGTACGCAACGTCTAGTCACCTAGACCTAGACTAGATTAGGCTACATCCAAACGTGATCCATAGTATTCAGTCTGAACTAAGAAGGACCTGACATGCATGAAATTAATCACTACTGAGGGATCAATCAATTGTAAATGTGCTACCTTGTTTCATGGACTACTGATTTGGATGGTGTAAAAGAAAAAAATCAATAAGAAAGTTTCAATAGTTTAACTAGTAATTTCAGTGTCTAAAAGTTTGATGTCCCTATTATTTTCTTAGCGGAATGAGAAATACCTACTGGTATAAGCACTCTTAAAGCAATATTAAAGGATAGGTAAAAGTCGATATAGAGTATAAATTATGGTAGTTCTTTTGATTTTTGGGTAAATTATGAGAAATTATTTTGAGTCCCGAAAATTTACTTGCAAATTATTCATATAGCGAGTGGATTTATTATGAGATAATTTCATTTTTGATGAAGAGTTATGAATGATTCTGCATAATAGATTGCATTCGTCGACATAGATACTTTGCTTAGTATTTTGAGGTGAAATTAAAATTTAATTTAACGTTGCTTCTATAAAGGATTGAGTCATAGCTTAATGCTGGTTCGAAAGTGAAACAGAGGTTTGATTGAAAGGGTTACATGGAGATCGAGTTTAATTTTCAGGTTACAGATTGACTTCAGTAAAAATGTTTAGTGATCTGTTGAAAAGAGAAGCTTAAGAATTTAATCTTGTAATTATTTTATATACGGTTTGTAAATTGTATTTTCCAAGGGATCTGCAACACTTTTACTACAGTTCATTCTACTGAAGGCACTCATTAAACATTTTATCAATTGTAAGTATTTTTTGAGGACTGAATTCGATTATTCTTTGTTGGTGTAAGGATTTCTTGGATAAATGTCATTATATCACTTGGATTTAAATCTTTGGATACTGACTAGCAGTGGAATCTATGGAAAAAACCTAACATCAAAATATATATTCAGAGAGCTAGTTAAATCTTGGTTTGAACATTTACAACGAGATGATGGAAACCATCTTAATTACTGAAATATATTGTGTCCCGATAGTAATTTATTATTAATGGTGATCTGTTACTTCTAGCAAAAATATTTGCGTATATGAACAACTGCTTTGGTTTTCATTTCAGTCTGACGGAAAACTGAAATATTCTCATAGGATAGATTAGAGTTATACTTGCTAATTCAACTTCATTTAAGGCGATTATTTAAACTGTTTGATTTGGATTATGCAACAGTTTGATGATCAAAAATCTGTTGTGCACTTGACAAGCTGGCACCTGCAATATAAAAATTTCTAGATCCTTACTTCATTTTATTGTTTTCTTCACACTATTATTAAGATTAATTGAAAACAGTTTAATCAATGTTAAATTCTGATGAATTATGTTTTGGCATAGTGAAAACTCACATATGAATGATGAACTCTCATTGAGACATTAAATTCATAGTGTTGAACATATTTTCCATCCCTGTCGATTTTCACACAATCAACTATATGTTGTCACATAGACTAGAAAATAATAAAGAAAAGGACTTAGTTCTAACTTCATTCAGAAGAATGAAATATAGTATTTTTTCATAAGCGTTTGTCACTTCATAATAACTATTTAGATTATGTCTTTTGAAAGTGAATTAATAGTATCGGTAAACTTTGTGTATTATTACGCAATACTTTGCTAAAAAAATAATCATTCCATTCGGAAGGTTTGATAAAACATTCAACAACTATTATTGAGTAATTTTGAATTCGAAAACAAAACAACAATAGTACATAAATATGTGATACTAATTAATTCGCTAATGTATACAACGGAAAAAATATCCAATCGATGAGGATATTAGGTAACTCAAGTAGTTATTCCATAGCCGTCAGTATCTATACTTTATTGAACAAATGTCCCGACCGTTGCTGCTACCTTGACGTGGTGGTCGAGCTTGCCTATAATGATGAACCAGCCGGGCTATACTGGCTGGAACAATCGTTACTCAAGGTTTTATCATGCCAGGCAGGTCAGTCGAAGAGCGGTAAGACTGAAAGCACCAAACCCAAGGTCCGATGGCGAAGTCATACTGCTGATTGTACAGAGATGTGACGACAGTAAAGTGTTTCCTTCAGCCAACCAGCATAACAGCGATGTTGCCTTCCCACATGGAGGAGTGGGGTTAAAAAAGGTCTACCCTAAAAATGAACACCTCGCCTTATCCTGCAGATATCCACCTCCGGCAGTAAGATCCCAACAAGTACGGAGCTAACACAAAAATTACCCACAAAAAGGTCGTGTGTGACCGACCTCAAGCAGTTGTCCCTTGGGCACTGCAGTCACGCTCCCAGGTCACTAAGACCACTTCTAATCCAATTTCCTTTTCAGGTACCTTTAGAAGAACCCTTTCACGGTGTTAGCAACCAGGAAGTGATAACTGTCCTTATACCTCTAATAGTACTCAAGATCACCGTATTCATAATCAATCTCTCAACAAGTGTTGAACACAATAACACTAAACAAATTCTTTTAATTATGTTTATGGACAATGCAAACTATTTGATGAATAACAATAATATTAATTATTCTAACTAGAATAAATGATATTTCCTAAAGAACTTCAAAGGTAATATCTATAGATCTAGATATTAGAACACTGTTGATTGTAATAAAAGAATTCTACTGATTAACTGACCAAATTGATTTTATTAGATGAAAATGATCAGTAATATTTAAGAAAATGCTTGTTTGTTTTTTTTGGCTTCCTTTTTGTTATGATAGACACACTTTAATCAATTGGGATTAAGTATAAAAAGAAAAAGTAATAGTTTTCATTTTCGCTTGGTTTGTAATTAATCAACTGTGAAAGATTATTAGTTAAAATGTAATGCGTCATTGAAAAAAATGTGATATAATTCAATTTGTTACTTAAGTAGACAATTTGATATGCAACCCTTAGCAATCAAACTACTTATCTTCCTATATATATATAATGAAAAGTTTCTACTTTCTTTCACTTCCATAAGACATATTGAAGTGATAATCATCTTATCTGTTACTATGTATGACCACTGATAAATATAGTCGTATTTATAAACAATGTGATAAAGTGGTTTCATATGTTGGTATCTATGTGAATAATTGACTTGATGAGCATAAAAGTATGAAACATATTAGAGACTATAGATTATTATATAACAAAAGTTTATGAGACAATTTTCAATGTAGATAGGTGAAGCTTATTGTAACAAAGAATACGAATCGATTGCATAGGATTGTGAATAATTACATTTAAGTTCAGAGGGGGTTTTGTGGAGAATTTAGTATTTTCATAGTTGAAATCATGAGTCAATTGAAGCTAGACTACCATCGAAAACCTGGAAGCACTGGACGGCCGTTTCGTCCTATTATGGGACTCCTCAGCAGTGCGCATCCATGATCCCGCACTCGCGAGATCCGAACCCAGGACCTACCAGCCTCGAGCCGAAGCCCTTAACCGATAGACCACTGAGCCGGTATCCAACGGTGTTAATGTCTAATTTCAACCAATCCACGATTTTGAGCGACCGTTCACCAATTGTCTTCAGTGGGCTGATATCTCTACAACAGACTTGGTAGAACTCCACTGGCCACTGCTTCCCACTAGAACTCAAGGAAATATCTCTTGAAGTCAGTCACTAGTGAGCATATGATTATAGATAAGAGGGGGTTTCGTGGAGAATTTAGTATTTTCACGGTTGAAATCATGAGTCAATAGACTGAAATTTCTTCAAAATCATGGACCAATCTAATACAGACAACCATTAAAAACCTGAGAGCACTGGATGATTGTTTCTTCCTGGTATGGTACTTCTCAGCAAAGTGAATAAAGCCGGTGAATTAAGAAGAATAAAATTATGTATGACTTAAAGAAACGAGAAGGAAAAGCACAAAATAGGATACAGAAATGTAAGACAAACTAGGCCTTGGAAAAAGGAAAACTATCCTACAGACTGGATCTGTGCAAACATACGTAGCTTTATATAGAGTATCGCTAAAGCTTCTGGAATGCAAAGGAAATGTATACATACAGCTTCCATTAAATTTGGTTTGGTCTGATAAAATAAGTTCAAATACTTAACTACATGCTCATTATCAACCATATATTGTAATTTGCCTAACTTTAATTAACAACTGTTCACGAATTCTATGATTATATTCGTTGCAGATATCTACATTAATAAATATACAATCAAAATTGTAGACAGCCAGTTGAGCGGTTAGAAGTACTTTTTATTATTTAGAATTTGGGCATAACATGGTTGTTTGTAATTGAATGAACGCTTATGGTCAATTAAATGTTATTTAAGATCCATGAATCCATGGATAGAATGACAGCATTGATATCAATATCCTCAAGTTTTCAAGTACAATTACTAGTCAAATCGACATTTAGATTCAGGGCATTCCATTAGCTTTCAATGACCATACAACATCAATCACTATTTCCATTCATTTTATTATTTATAAAAATGAGTAACAGGTAAATTCATTAATTTTATTCAGTAATGACTATATTTAACTTAGAGAAATCAATGGAATAATTGTATACAGTACTATTAGATAAATTATAGATTATAATCTTTTGATTATAATCCAGTTTTTTTTCTTAATCATCATTGTCTCATTGTGACCTATTCTTCAACTATTCATAAATGATACTAACCCATTGGTTTTGTATAAAATAAATCTTCAAAAATTTCGGTAACTTACATTACAGAATCTAATTGGAATAAGTTCTGAAACAAATATAATATCATTGGGTCGCTGACCCCATGCCCAACCCTCCTCCTTTATCCGGGCTTGGGACTGGCAGTAACCTCGGAGGGGCTCCAGGAGGCGTTCTGACTTTTTCAGCTAAGTGATAAAATCCTTTGTTTAAACATATGTTAACAATAGTATAAAACAAACAGAGTCTTTTAGCTGTATGATATACCACTTATGCAGAGTCCAATCTTCTCTAAGTCAATTAAAAATCCATTTTACATGAAACAAATCATAAAAGTAAAAATAAAAGATGATATATGGTCATTGAGTGAAAGTAGAAGTTTTGATCTTCAAAGCTCGATTCAATGGTCTAACATTGGTATACTTACTGCAAAACACCAGGTTTTTGAGTTCAATTACTTATTTATTCATAAGTTCACATTACTGAATAATTCAATTTGAATAAAACACTCCATAAGTGACAAAATACGTTTCTATAGTGATTTGTATATTCATTAGGTTTGTTTTTAAATACTTATTAACACATGGTGTAGAAAATAAATCTCAAACATTTCAGTCTAATACATTAAACATTTTTACTTCAATTATTCGTATCCTTTTAATGTACATTGTAAGTAACCTTTAAATGATCTACTCAGAATAAAATAATTTAAAATTATGTATGTCTATAAGTATATAGACTATAGACTATATTCTATAATGGACTAGCAGCATACTTAAAAATAAGTTTTAAATACATGGACACCTGAAAAGTTACACTTTAATTAATATCAACAATAGCTTAATAAATTTTCTACTCTCTTAGTTTGCTCATCTAAAATACTGTGCTGAATTGTGCTACTGTGTTATTCAAGTATAAATAACTTCATTCAAACAGATAACATAGTGGTAATAATGTCTACAAGGAAAAAAAACAATTTATTGATTTAATTACAACCAACAACCTTGAAAAACAACAATCAAATAAAGTATATTTTTAAATTTTATACTTTATCTACTTCCGTTTCTTACCTGTCAAGTTACTGATTTTTATACTAGAGATGTTATCGTCAGCGATTAATGTACAACAGCCTCTAGCTTAAAACTATATTATAATATGATAAAAATAACAGGCTTGTTACGATCACTGAGAGGTTCGCACTGATTATCTATCCTATTAGGATATCATTTTGAATACTATGTAATCAGATACAAGTTAGTGATATTAACCTGGAGACAAAATTTAAGATTATGATTGCAAGAGCGTAAACTATTGAAATTGAATAGTCCCAGAGTTTCGTACGGTTATCCAGTCTGAGATTTTTAGGAAAACAACTAAAATCAACATAAATGAAGTCATATGATGTCAGAACTGCTAGACATCAAACGGTTATCCAACTGTGTTCAAGTGTTTATTATATTTTTTATAGTTTAAACTAGAGTTATTTTATTTAAAAAAATATGTTCTAGTTGCAGCATGTGACTTTGAGTGTGTACAGATTATTGTTATTATAATCAAGTGATAATATCTGGCCTCAGAATAAGAACAGTGTAACAATGGTCTTTCTAGTAATCTAACAACTAAACGTAACACCAAAATGGGTATGTTTGAATAACAAAAATAACTGTCCAGTTGTGTAACATTAAGTTTACAAGTAGTAGACCAATTCATGCATAGTGGTTGACTGAATCAATCAAACTGCCTCTATTCATGCTGCTCGAGATGCAAATGAAATGTCAGTGATATAGATGATTTTTTTGCATTATTGACTAATTAGTCATTCATGACTTTTAAACAGTTACACTACTTGTATTTTGTTAAGAATTCAATGATTTAACCACATACATAAGAAGTACTTCATTAATGATTAAATAGTATTAAAAGAGTTTGGCTTCGTCAAAGTCATTATGATATCCTTTTTTCTTCTGAATGAATCAAACATTCTTGATATCTTTTTACCATCACATTCAGTTTTTAGACTGACCTACTAACACAACATTGAATCTATAGGCAGAAATCAAAGATTTTGAACTATGCTATAAAAAATCAAGAATTTGAAGAGATATATTCTTTCTAGCGTAGTCAAAATAAATGTCTTTTTGAATAGCTAACCATATATAACTTATCGTGTTTAAACTAAATTTTCTTTTACCTGAAATGGAATAAGGTCATTTTCAAAGAAATGTCATTATTGAATGATGTCATAAAACAAAAACAATTATGTATATAAATTAAACAGACCTCATTGTATGCATTATACGAAACTGTAAATATTCACTCTTCAGCGGTAACATCGATTTCTTAGTTCAATATTATAAAGTGATTTATTAACTTATGTTAACAATCTATTTACAATCGTTAACAATAAAACTTTTCGTTATATTATTGGACTAAATATCTTAAATTGATATCGGTAAAATGAAGTTTTTCAGTCTTTTACATCTTGTCAAACCTATCATGGATACATATATGTATATATATCTTGTTTTATGATAGCAAGGAGATAATTACGATCTTACAACCAAGGTTGATAATATACATACACATATAATCATACCATAAGAATAGAAATCTTGTCAGCAAAATTGTATGATGTGTTTTTATAACTAAATCAAAGTACTGTGAAGATGTAATGGAGTATATTGATTTGTCAGTTAAGTAGAAAAATGTTCTTTATATTCAATAAATTGTGTTTAGCTTTGGATGTAACTCAGTGGTTTCTTAAAAAAACAACAACTCGAGAATTTAAAATCCAAAAAGGACAGCCAAATTGTTTAAATGAAACAAGATTGATATTTGAATACACTTGGTATTGTTTAATTGAATCTACCCATTGATTTTAAGGACTGCAATTGATCAGTCTCTTATTGGCATATGTGCATACTATGAGTATTGCTTCGATATAGCCTTAATTCCCAAGCATTATAAGCAGAGATGGATAGTATTTAGCAGTGGAATTCGGGACGCGCCTATTTGGGACTCGTCAGCCGGTCCATCTTTGCTTATAAGATTTATATTTACTTTGAAAGTTTCAAATAACTTCAAAAATAAAAGATATATGTTGGAAGAATACATGGAATGGAATATCTAATCACTAAAATGAAGAAATTCCAGATAAGATGAAGTAGTAATTGTCAGGTCAGTAGACCTAAATAACATCACTTTGTTAAGTATTACATTTCAGGTTTACTCAGTATATAACAAACATTATAATCATTGAGAGATTGAATTAATGAAATATATCGCTGATCATTTGTATGCTAGGATTTTTTCGGAGACTAATTTAGATATACATAAAATGAGGAGACTGGTATTTGGATTGGCTCTTCTGCTATATTCGTTGAATTGTAACTAATCATCTGGTTATGAATCCAGTCCTGATTTCAAAGTTAGTGTAAACAAAACATCGGCAGTAAAATGTTGTCAGTGTTTCCATAGAGATTTGTCATATAGTTTTAAATTATTAGGATTTAGAGAAATGTTATATACATTTGAGACTCGAAACTGAGAATTTCATGTTTAATTTTTTTTTTACAAGAAAGGATTATTGAATGAATAAACAAAACACAGAAATTCTTTAAAAGTGAATTTTACTGAAAAGAGTAAGATATATATTTAACGTTGATAATCAATCGTAATGATAAACATTTTACATTAGCAGTAAAAGGGATGAATGTATAATGCATAATATTAAAAAACAGGTTAAACTATTGTTTTTCACTAATAGGTATAAAAGAGATTATCGACTTAACTGAACATGAGAATTATTTTGTTTAGACTCATTTCACGATCGTCAGATGCATATATAATCTTTTGTTCTTTAACGAAGTATATATATCTATCCCATTGGTAGTAAGAACAAAAGTTGAATAGAACTAGAAAGGAAGGCCCAGGACAGAGTGGGTTGGAGAATGCTGGTCGGCGGCCTATGCTCCATTGGTAGTAACAGGCGTAAGTAAGTAAGTAAGCAGTGGTAGTAAGCCCTAAAACAAAGCTTGTATAAATATTTAGCTTCAATGCTGAACATCTAAATAAAACAAAAATGCGGTGACTATCAGATGACAGAATTTATAAAAACAAGTGAAATAGAATAGTTACTTATCTATAAACTGTAATGTATTGTAAATGGTTTTATGTCAGTGTCTAAACTTATTCGGGAAATCAACAGACGTATCTTTATATATTTAGGTAGATTACTAGTCACAATATTACTTTGAATCTCTGTTTTATAAGGAGATATTGCTTCGGAGATTTATTCTTAAAGATACGCTTATGTAGCAAAATAGTTTCTTAGGAGATACTTTATGGTGATTATTTATCCTAGAGATTTTAATCTAAAAATGTTAAACTGTGAATATATTAGAACTAGTTGTTAAATTTCGCATTAAGGAGGTTAGTAACATATATGCGTTATTTTGAAAAGCATTAAGTTCCATTAATAACGTGTTTTATGTTCATGTAGCGGTTATGAAACAACATTACTATGGTAGTCCGATAAGTATCATTAAGCGCACGACCATCTTTGTATTCTTTTTTAATAAATTTTTTTTCGTCCCATTTTCCTTTTCTTTCAATCCGTTTCGTCCAATTAAATGGCTAGTTTTAAATTCGTTATAATTGGTTATTTATTTCTTAAAAATGGTATAAAATGTCAGTACCTGTCGACAGAGCACATTTTCTTAACATTATGGACGATAGTACTGTATGAAGTACAAGCTCTGTTGTTTCTCACGTTGTCACAGAAACGGATAACGTACTTTTGAATACATTGTATCTCTTAGCGTTCCAATCACTTGAAGCGTTAAAGAGCACCATCAGACCTTATGAATGAGCTACGTTCTGCCATTATGCGGTCAGAAATTTTCATTTCCATATAGATTGGAAGCCATATTTTAAATTTGTATGTTGTAGAAATGGACATAGAACAACTGATATTTCTCATTTTGACTTTTGATAAGTAAATGTAGGGTTTTATTTATTACATTGAAATTAAAAGTCAGTATACCTAAATGTTAATTGATACAGTTAACCTCATTCGTATTAAGTAGTATAATTGAAATAGAAATTTATTTCGTCAGACGCAGGTTTGTTCATTTACACTTAATGAAACCAATATTTCAAATGCTTGTCAAAAATGGTTATTTTTGTAACGTTTAACCATTTTGGGCTTGACATAAAAAGAATAATATTCACATATGACGGAAAATGTACATACAGTTTTTTATTGTTTGTCTATTATGTTTAACAAAGATAACCAATGACTTGAAAAATGACTCCAGACTTTCTAAATAAGTACCGTTTGCAATGTCATTTACAGATGACATTAAGAAATTCAGATAATGATCTGCTCAGGCCGCGCAATTACAAAACATTTGCCGTTGGCATTACGTGCATTCACTGACTGGAGTGTATCAGGGTAGGGAAATGGAGTTGGTGTCTTTTTTTCCTCAGTGGAGCTAGGCAAGAAAAACACTAGTAATAGGACTCGATTACATATATACATGGGGAAGAGAATGGTTCATCGAGCGATACTTAAGCTATCGACGTTTAAGCTAGAGTTATGTCTATCACATGTGATCAAGCCTATTCGTTTATACAGACATAATAGTACATAGTACATAATAGTACAGAGAAATGTGCAAATTATCACTGTTTGAATAACATTGTTTGTTAAGTTAATAAAAGGGCTTAAGCCCTTTGAAATTGACTGTAGCAGAGTTGCTATAATCAACGTTTCTGAATGTATCATTTTCGAGGCTTTTTTTAAGGAACTAGTAATAAACAAAACTTATTGAATATATTGGTAATAGTTTCTATTTATAGTGTCATTTATTACTGGAAGTTGTTTCGATAATGTAATGAGAAGACGAAGATTATCAGAACTATGTGATATATTAGCGCAATACATTTCGAACAATCTGATCACACATAATATACTTGTTAAGAACATTTATATATAAAAATAAAAGGTCAACTAGACTGGAAATAGGGGTAAGAATAGACAAGGATAATAATGATAAAATAATGTGAAAACAATTTGACACCTAATCACTCTGGATAATAAGCACATATTACCAGGGTAGGTTTAAGGAGAGAACAAACTGTTTTTGAATACACAAAGGAGGTTTGAATTTTCGTATGGCTAAGGCTTCAATAAACCTCAGTAAACGCCCTTTTACACTTTTATACAACACCACAAAAGCCGAGTTTAAATCAATCTTATGACCTGTTTCGATTATATGTTTAGCAATAGAGGATGATGGATGTTTATCCTCTACTCTTATTGGGTCATTTGACTGTATTTGTTTTTGCAACCATTTTGGTGCATTCATTGTTTGTTTGAATCTTCCCATCGATTTGTTAGGACTGCAACTTGCTTACCGAGTGGATAACGCGATGGCGTTTGAAGCGAGGGTACTGGGTTCGAGTCACAGAGTGAACATCAACTCTGAGATCCAGGTACATCCAGCTGACGAGTCCCAAATAGGACGAGACGCGCGTCCTGGATTCCACTGCTAGCCACTATCCATCTATGCTTACCATTTTGGTACATGTTCGCCCACCCTAATTTTCAGATCACGATTGCTCCTCCCTATGTATGTGTGATCACACACACATTCAAATTGGTAAACGCAGTGGGATGTGACACAATCGTTTTCATGTCGCCTAGGTTTTGAATGAAGCATGGACCTCGTTCTTTCCTTGATAATGACTTTCGCAGCACAATACGTTTTGTTGATAACAGATTGATAACAGATAACACATAGTTCTGATAATCTTCGTCCTCTCATTACATTATCGAAATTTATCAAAGGGACTAATTGCTTTAAATTTCTTAAAAGGAACTTGTTTCATTACTTAAGTTACGATTATTTAACGAAATACTTCAAGTATAACAGATTTAAGCATCTTCATTAGTTATTTAGTAAAATATGGACGGAAAATTTTGATTGTGTCAGCTATTATTTATTCATCAATCAATGTATTTAGTGTACCAAATAATTTCGAAAATAAACAAGCCACTTTTTATCGGTTCAGTGGTCTAAAACGCAAAGCTGTTTTCTCGTGGCCTGAAGGTCCTGGGTGTTCACTCTGGGACTCGAACCCAGTACCTTTCGCTTCAAACGCGATCACGTTATCCACTTAGCTACTGAGTCCTGATAGCCACTTGCTTGTACAATGGGTTGAAGTTTAAATTCACTATGGAAATAACTAACAAAATATCATTAATATCGTGATGGAATATGACATAAATATCATTAATTTTACAGATTTAGTTTCTTTTCACTTCGACAGATTAGTGACTAAACAAAGATTAAGTATATTATTGTAACAGATACATAATTTACTAATGGATACCAATATAAATTGGAGTCATTCAAATCAAACTTCAGATTTTCATAAAATAATAACAGACATCACCAATCTGAAGCGGTATTATAAGGCTAGAAACTACCAGTTGAAAAAAACATTTTCACGTAGTATCTACTATTATAAACATATATATTTAACTTGATCTTGTAGGTAGTAATTGTTCTTGATAAACTGATAATTTTACAATGTTATAATACCATTTTGCAGCAGCATTCAACTTAGTAGCTTCCAGATACTATACATCATTTTCTTTTCACCGTAATGTATATACATTGGTCATGATTAATTTAAAATCACACTATTAGAAGGGGGTTTTGCAAAGATTTTAGTAATTTTATGTAGTTGAGATCATGAATCATTTGAAGCTAAACCACCATGGAAAACCTGGAAGCACTGGACGGCCGTTTCGTCCCATTGTGGGACTCCTCAGCAGTGCGCATCCACCATCCCGCCTAGCGAGATTAGAACCCAGGACCTACATTATTACTTACTTTATTGTTAATAATGTACCATTGATATAGTTTAACATAATGATTTTACAAGCTATTAATAAATATACCTACTGATTTATAGTTGAATGAATCGTTACAGCTTAATAATAATATTAAACAGGGTTTTATTAGAAACTTTCTATCCAAAATTTCAAATGAGTTTATGCCGTACCGTTTAAATGCATTATTTTAAACGGATTAGTGGTTTTTCCCAATTACATTACGATGGTGAAATGTATTCATAATATTTATTATTAAATGATTACACACTAATCAGGAGTATAGAAAATTCATCATGGTGAATTAATGAATCATTTCCATTTAATAAATAAAAGTGACTTTTGTTAAATAAATGGAGTTCTGGTGAGAAGCAGTGACCAGTGGAGTTCAAACCACGTCTGTTGTGAGATAAGAACTCACTGAAGACAATTGCTCAATTTGCGGATTGGTTGAAGTTAGACATTAACACTGTTGGATGTCGGCTCAGTGGTCTAGAGTGTAGTGCCGTGCTTCGTTATTAGTTCACCTCGATAACCGTTATTATACCAATCTTAACGGTGCATAATATCAGAAGGCAAAGGGAAATGGCAACTACATTTTTATTGATAATTGATGCAGACCAGAAGGTTATAAGCACATGAGCAAATGTTAGCGAGCGAAGCATAAATAAGACGCATTGGAGATGGCTGGTAAGCCAACTCATTTTAAGCAAGCGTCAATCAACATTTATAGTCAGACAAAATGAATGACAGACATATGATGAATAAGATACGAAGTGTGCATACACATGCGCTCATATAAAAAGGTAGTCAAGGTTAATAAGCGAGTAATTAACAAGATCAAAATATGACTCATAATGGACAGGCGAATTGGCTTGGCCAGAAGCTAGAATAAAGTATATGGACTTAACATATAAACTGATACTACAAGAGCTAAGGCGCTCGAGAGCGAGACTGATAGGTCCTGGGTTCGAATATCCCGAAGCGGGATAGTAGATGCGCACTACTGAAGGGTCCCACAATATGACGAAACAGCCGTTCAGTGTTTCCAAGTTTTCCATGGTGTTCAAGCTTCAATTAACTCAGGTAGTCAACTATAAAATGCTTACGTTATTGAGTCAGATGATTAGATTTTCTCATGGATACATAATTTTGTCTATTTTTTGTTGATAAACTGAAAAAAAAATATGTTATTGAATTATTTACAAATAAATTGATCTTTGTAGTTATGTAAATATAATTTAATAACCGGTAGAATAATTTATGTAATTGTCTCAATTTCTGTCTATGAATGAAGGTTGAAAATACAACATTTCGTTTTTGTTGTTGTTGTTGTTGCCATAATCATATTAATTTTTCATGTTGGACATATATATTACTGAAAATAAATTGTTGTTATGATAGGATGTTGTTATAATAGGACGAAACGGCCGTCCAGTGTTTCCAGGTTTTCCATGGTGGTCTAGCTTCAAATGACTCACGCTTTTAACTATGAAAAATACTAAATCTCCACAAAACCCCTTCTGATAGTTGTTATGATACTTAATTCTCATTCAATGTTAAGGACTGAATGTAAACTATTTATTTAAGTTATTCAATAAATTCATATAGATATATATATATGTAAATAAAAGTTATCAGTAGTGATTATTATTGTTTTGATAACAATGTTATTCTATGATTGACCCTTTCATAATAATACAAAAAAACGTTTACATTTATATAAAACTTATTCACTGTATAATGTATTGTACAACCAATTTATTACGTTACGATGACTATTGTAGCATTACAAACTACATTTCAACTCTGAGATGCAGGTACATTCAGCTGAAGAGTCCCAAATGAGGCGAAACGCGCGTCAAACTGGATTCCACTGCTAGCCACTATCCATCTTTGCTTATCTTGCTTGTGAAAGAAGGCTATATCGAGGCAATACGTACAGTATGCACATATGCTAATAAGAGACTGATCAGTTGCAGTCCTAAACATCAATGAGAAGATTCAAACAAGTGATACTAAGTGAATCTAGATTTAAATAGTTTTGAATATATTTAAAGAGATTTATGTTGCGAGGATTCAGAGTATTCCTCGAAAAAAAACCAAGAAGGGCCCTGAAACTGCTAAGAAACATTTTATACAGTCAGAACTGAATAAAAGTTTCTTAGAAACATCTAGGAAGTGAAGAGCCATGATTATCATTCTTGATTGGATGATTACCTATCCTACCCAAGGCCATCTAAAGGGCTATAAATACCTTTGATTTTCTGTACAAAAACTAACTTTTAAGTAAGGCGTTCTATCCACATTTCGTGTCTTTTATGTTCAACTTGTCGTGTTGATTTAGCTTGGGGTTGTTAGAAGAGCTTAGGAAACCGATTTAAGAGATCAGTTAGAACGTTTATTAGTTTATAAGTGGACTGTGATATTAGCTGAGAAAACACACAAATATTCAGTAACATTGAATGATTGTCTATTTCGGTTAGGAATCTTTTTTGATAGTCTATCAATGTACATACTATATTATGGATACTTCTAGACATGTTAACCTTTTTATTGCTACGATTATAGCTGAAGACCGTTAGACTAACACCGGCTTATATGAATAGTTATTTAATTAATTAACCGCGTATATTCATTCACTGTTTAACCTTATGATGAAATTAATATGAATAAATCTAATTGTAAAACAGTGATTCTTCATTGTTAAAGTGTGTAGAAACACATTTTAAATGAAGAAAAAAAACTGCGAAAAAATATCTTTGGTCCAGATACCCGAGTAGCTGGAATCCAAGCATGGTAAAAAGTCTATTTTACCCATAGCATTTATAAGTGACGAAATAATATGTAATGGTCTTACAATGTAGGTTCAGTATTACGTATACATATTATAGTTCTTTGTACTTAGGATACCGTGTCTTTTTAAATGCGAACAGTTAAGATTAAGTAATCGGACAGTTGTAACGGTTTCTAATCAACTTAAAGCTATGTAACAATATGGAATAAATCAACTTTTGAATCGTACTTGAGAAAATAATTAAACAGTATGGGGATTTGTGGAAATTGTAGTATTTTCACAGTTGAACTCATGAGTCGATCTAAGCTGGATCAGCATTAAAAACCTGGAAGCATCAGATTGCTATTTCGTTCTAGTATGAGACTTAGAAAGATCATGGATCGATTGAAGTTAGACATTAACATCGTTGGTTGCCGGCTGAGTGGTCTAGAGGTTAAGTGTTCACACGCGAGACCGAAGGTCCTGGGATTGAGTCCTGTGTGCGGGATCGTGAATGCACACTGCTCAGGAGTCTCACGGTAGGACAAAACGGTCGTCCAATGCTTCCAGGTTTTCAATGGTGATCTAGCTTAGATTGACTAGTGATTTGAACTATTAAAATAACTAAACGACAGGTCCACATGCAAAAGTGCGAGGTGATTCGTAACGAAGCTACTAATGGGCTGACAGCCTGACTACATCGTATTATAGCTTTATATACTGAATTCTCTCACTAGAAAGTTTAAAGTATATTGTTTTTTTGGTTGCTTTTTAAATAGGACACATAACCATAACTAAAAAGTGAAGAATCTACAAGTACATACTGAATTCGTTTTATTTTGTATAATGTTTTCATTTTGTTCGCATATCAATCAGTACAGGAGTAGGTCGGAAGAAACGTAGCATTAAACAAATCAAGGTCTGATATCAACTTATGGACTTAATAACATTAGGTTTTAGCGATTATAATTTGTGTAAGCTACTTGATTATAATCATAACCAATGGTTTAACAAATGTATACACATATATCTATTTGTTAAATTGTCCAAAGAATAAGAATTTATAGTTGGTTGTTTTGATTTCAAATTTTTGCTTTACTCTTAATAATACAACTCACTTTCTGTAACTTTTGGAATGATTAATTCGTCATTTTCATGTTGTCATATAGGAATTAATTGTGCTCATCAAGTATAATAAACTATACTTGCTCTCAGTGGATTCCAGAGTCATAGTGTATAAATCACTAAGAATTAGTTAGTATAGTAACAGATTAATGATAGTTTTGATTAATTTTAACCAATTTCTTATAAATTACAAAAAAACTCTGTTTATTTTCTCTTTTATTCATTAGTACAAAGGCGTTAATTACTCAAGCTATTCTGAACAATGACTTTATGAAACATTTAGATAAAAGGCAAATATCTAAAATTGTGGATTCAATGTGTCCTTTGGGCTGTGCTAGATTGTCATGGATTATACAAGAAGGTGAAGTTGGTTCTGTTGTTTATGTTTTAGAAGGTAAGATGAATAATTATATCATTTATATAAAATTGACTGACCATGGAAACGTGGTAGTCAATATTGTGCTTTTATCTAGTCCTCTAGTACTGAACAAATTCTATTGATTAATTTACAGTGTGACTATAAGTAGATTTAGATTCATTTTTTCCTGTTGATTACCTGAAGCCATTTAACATATAACTTAATGTTTGCTATGTACTTGGTCTATATTAACATTTGCTAAAACTGTCTAACTTTCATGCATTTCTTTAAAATGTTTGGAAGGCTTTGGTTTTCTAAAACAAAAGAAGTATAAAATGTTAAACCTTATCGTTTAATTGTATTACACTGCATATAAATAATTAATTAAATTTTATTTAGTTATTCATCGGATTGTAGATGTTATCTATTTGAAAGGATTAATTATATAAACTTGTCTAGGTAGCTAATTTTTGAATTGATAACTTGTTTTTTCTGAAAAGATGTATTAAAATTTATTAAAATAAGGAAGTAAACAATGACAAGTTGAAGGTCAACAATAACCAATCAAGATCGAGGTCTACAGGACAAGCTGTGTGCTATACGTCGAGAAATTTGAACACTTCACTCATACCTGAAGTTTGTGTTAATGATATCTTTCAGAAGAATGATGAAAGCTGCACTACCAAACTATCCAGCTCAGAGAACAAAACTCCATCAAAAACATCTACCTGAGCTGCAAATCTTCCCTACCATCTTTATTAACATTCTTTAGACATATCTTCTTTATTAAAAGGTAGTGGAATTTTTTTGATGCGTTTATCATTGATCCAGTGCTAGGATGAGATCAGGCATATTATTCAACAATTAGGTTGCTCTATTTTGTTAGTTACAATTTATACATTTTCATTATTACAGTAGGGAGTTATGAAGAACTTTAGCATGACGTTCGTTAGTATTGCTACAGTATTTGTGATTAGGTTCCCCAGCTTCTAGGCAATTGATTTAGTTAAGCAGACATAACTAAGAATTTATGTAAAGTAAATCTAAATATAGAAATGAGTGCACCGTTGAAATATGACTTTTCGTTATATTTCCTCATGAAATAAAGTTTCATCTATACTTTATTTACTCTCTTCCTTGACTTAAGTCACAAAATTTTATTGATAACATCAATAAAAACATTTGTATTATTGAGTCAATCGGAATCTATAATAAGTTTAGATAATTGAACATAAACCCTTTTACATTGTTATTCTTAGAAAGTATAGAAGTTTGTTTGGTGTATAAATATATCTTCATAGAAGGACAAGCATTCTTCTTTGTATTAAATCATAACAGTCTTGTTCCATTGGATAATTATTAAATGGCAGTTTATTCCATAGTTGTGATAAACATCTAAGCCAGAAACAATATCAGCATTTTATCAAGATATTAAGTTTTTCTACCTTTATATTTGTACGATTGTTATGTCTGAAGCGGTTACGAATTCACTGAATCAGCGAACGGAACAAAACTTGTGACTAGAGACCAATAAGCTATCTGTACTGAGGCATCCCATACCCAGCTAACTAGAGTGAGAAGTCCAAGTTGGAAGTAGGGAAGATATATTCTGTAAGCAGCCAGAAGTACAAACAATCGCAACAAGAAGAAAGTATATATACAACATAAAATTGTCCTTGGGAAGCATTACAAAACAGCGTGTTACAACGGACCAATAGCGTTTAAGATTTTCCCAAATGGGAAATACGACTCGAGTGTGAAAAGAGCGCTTCTGGCGCGAAAACAATGAAATTCAAATTTTCAAAATAGAATTACAAAAGTAAGTAATAAATCATAGATGTCGCAATGGCATATAGGGCTGCTGAGCACCCAGCTTTATCGACTTTTGATCTTGGCATTTCACTGAACTGCATTTATTTTCTAAGGTTTTTTTAAAAACATTATTCAGCATGGCTATGTGCTTCGATGTCGCATTTTTTTACAGACCTGATAATGATGTCAAAACAATTTAGATCACTAGATTATTCTTGCATGTTATTTAAATATATTTTGTCAGCGCGATCACAATACTAAGTCTATTTGCCACAACATGGATCTAGGACAAAAATATTATAATCAAGTATCTGATGTGCTGTTTCGAAGATTTGGCAAGATAATGCAATTTCAGTCTTTTAAACTTGAGTTATTTTCTATATCTTATATTTTATGGGAATGTTCAGTGTAGAGCCATCCCTTATGTCGAACGAAAAGCACAAGTGTATTGAATATGAGTGCTTGAAACAAAATACCATACAAAAACTAAACTTGAATATGAAACAGTCACTGCCTAACTGAACAAAAATTGGTTAAAATATCTGAGTTTGACACAAACTTGGTGAACGTTGTAGATATCCTTAGCTTAATTTTACATATGTCACGTTACGTGTATGTTAGCTTTCTATATAACAACTATCAAAATTACTATAATATCCACAAAATCCCTTCTGATAATAATCAACATATGCTCACTAGTGACTGGCTCCATGAGGTATTTCCTCGAGTTCTAGTGAGAAGCAGTGACCACTGGAATTCAACCAGGTCAGTTGTGAGATAGTAACTCACCGGAGACATTGGTGGATGTGTTGCTCAATTTAGTGGATCGGTTGAAGCTAAACATTACCACTGTTGGATGCCGGCACAATGGTCTAGTGGTTAAGCGCTCGCGTGCGTAACTGATAGATACTGGGTTTGAATCTGGCGACGCGTGATGGTGGATGCGCACTGCTATGGAGTCCCATAATAGGACGAAATGGCCGCCCACTGTTTCCAGGTTTTCCTTGGTGGTCTAGCTTCAATTGATTCATGATTTCAACTATCAAACAATTCATTACTATGCTGAGTTTTTGGAATAAAGAAAATAATATCACACACATTATTATTTAGTGAATTTTTAATGCGCTAGAAAATCTGTCATAATAATTTGAATTAAGCTCCATTTTTAATTAACTAATGCCTTAAAAGCATTTTATATATACTATGGGAAAACCCTACATAAGCCAACAATAATAATAATAGGACTTGGCAAAATGAAAAGAAAAAAAGAAGAGAAAAATAACACATACAACTCACTGCATTATCTTCTTTAATAAGAAAGAAAAACAAACGAGAAACACCATACAAAATAAACACATTTTTTATTATATACATTAGTATATAAAAACTGCTTGCTCCAATGTTTTCGCCCACATCGTTGACGAAATGAAAACTAATGTATAAAAAAGGAACTCATGTTGACAAGTCCAAAAACACAATGTCACAAATACAATTTTTTTCTACTCATTGAGATATAACAAAACATACATTTATTATTAATAACTCTCTATCTAATACCTAATTTATTTGAAATTATCAAGTCTAATATTGAAATTGATATCTATAAATTCATTATTGTCAGAAGGGTGTTTTGTGGAGATTTTTTTGTAATTTTATATAGTTGAGATCATGAGTCAATTGAAGCTAGACCACCATGAAAAACCTGGAAACACTGGACGGCCGTTTCGTCCTATTGTGGGACTCCTCAGCAGTGAGCATCCTCGATCCCGTTTCGCGAGATTTGAATCCAGATCCTATCAGTCTCTTGCGCGAGCGCTTAACTACTAGACCACTGAGTCGGCATTCATTATTCATTATTACAACTTAATATTACAGATTTTAATCGTTTAATGAAATTTTTCTATTTTGAAATAACTCATAGTGCCATCGAATAAGAATAAAGAGAATTCAGCGAAGAAAATTTTTTTTCGGTGAAATCATTTACTTTAGCTGTACACTCGTATATGTAGATATATGGGAAATATATATCAATAGGATGCTAGGAAAGATTGCATTATAAATTGATTCGACAATAAATAACAAATGAAGTTACGTACTAATCAAGGGGTAAGGAAGAATATAATTTATGGATCTGATGGACAGATATGAAGAAAAGCGACAAACACAAAGGTCATAATAATAGACTGAATAATAATCAAGCAAGCTTGTACAATGTTATAATAATAATAACTGATTCGAGTTTAAAATGCAAAACAGTAATATCGATTCGACCCCCCTTTGATCCGGTTCTTTTGACTCTGTGGATTACTTTAAAAGAGAAGTCTTTTGGAGCGATTTGTTTACAGTTAATTAAATGCTCCTGTATCGAACTAGTAATCCTTTTACATACTCCTTTTAAGAGCCAAGCCGGATAGTGTTCCGGGATGCGTTTGAAAAGTGATGAGCAAGTAAATTTATAGATACACATTGATGTGGTCCAAAGCAAAAGTTCATCCTTAACATACCCCAAAACGGTAGGTCGGCTAGAGAAAACAATTCGAAGCTTAGCTGCGTAAAATGTTTTATTCAACGATTTTGAAATCCGTTTTATTTTAAATTCCATATTCATAGACAAAGTTTTCTTCTGTATTGTCGAAGCTTTTTTCTGATGAAGTCTAGGTGTTAAGTTGCCATCGACGAACGTAGGTGGATAATCATTTTTGATGAGGGTCAGTCGAATCAATTTAGAATGCATTCTTTCCTAGCCTCCTAAAGACATACATTTTCCATATAACTATATATACCAATGTACAGCCTAAGTAAATGATTTCGTCGAAAAGTAAATTTTCTTCGCTGAATTCTCTTTTTTTTGATTTCTTTTACATTAGAAAAAAAATATAGTTCATTATAGTTACCAAATTTTTCTCCATCGATTGATTTCACATTACTTTACAAGAATTTCGTTTACATTGTTGAGTCTTTAAGTATTTTCGAGAAAACTCTTTTCTTTCTTTTTTTTCCTCAGTAATAATTAGCTATTGATTTAGGTAATAGTTGCCTGAAGGTTGTTTCTAAAGAAACTTAGATTTTAGTCAATTAGGGAGAATGCAACTTTGAATCTTTTCTTTTAATGGGGTTTTATAAATTGAAATAGTATGTACCTGTTATTTCCATTTAAATATGCATTAAAAAGAAAGATAACAGCTGTTTATGAAGATTTGTGTATTCTCACTCGTTAGATATCAGAACATTCTGCTTATTTACTACAAAAGAATAATTCTCATAATATTTTCAAAAATAAGGAACTAAACAAACGGAACACTTTCATCTTCGTGATGTATATCTTCATCAGAAAATTCAATATTTTTCCATAGTGAACAATAATGTATTTATAAATACAACAAGAAAACAATGTTATTTCATAGAAGGTTCTCACTGTCTACTTTTGATCGAATTATTCTAACCGATATATTCAATGTACCTAACAGTTTCTTCATTTCATTATTTTCTTACCTTTTTAAATTTGATGAGGGATTCGTTACAATAACAGAGAAACCTACACTAAAAAAACATATGAAGTCATAATGTGGTGTGGGTTGCTTACATTCACATAAGTAGTATATGATGATGGTCAAGCAAAGAATGTATTTCAGTAGAAGATCGATAAGGAAAGAAAGGTAACGAAACGCGATTGGTATGTAAATGTATGAACAATAATAATCGAAGACGATGGATTGATATTTGCAGAAGGAACGGTGAAGATTGAGACAATTGATTGATAGTTTGCAAATTAACTGTTTACTGTACGGTTGTTAAATTTTAGTGCAATAGTCTGTATAGTTCGATTGTACCCACTCGTGTTCTTGTTCGCTACAATAATAGCTAACATAGATTGAAATAATGGCTTTATTGAGTTCAAATCTATTTTTACTAATCTTAATTTGGAGTTCATCTATATTTTTTCCAAAGCTATATGTGAAATAATCATAATAAACTTTGATCATTCTAACCACTTTTTGATTACTAAGTAAAGACAAGTCTTTACATTTATACAAAATCATGGGTTACTTTGTCCCTTATTATGTGTTTATGCCATTCTTAGATGGTAAGAGGGCAAATTACTTAGTCAGTAATGAAAAAGGGAAGGTTTATCTTAGATGTTAATTCTTTCTATCAAATCATTATTTGAATTTAGTCTTAATCCAGGTAAGAGACTATACTACCAACCTAGTTCATTTTCACTTTAATTCATTTTACTGATTTTTCAGGTCACTGAAGTTAGTAAGAAGGAAGCTATCAGTCATTATCTAACAGACACCTTAGAAGAACGTGTGCAAAATGTTGAGAAACTTAGTTTCTAATGTAACTCACTCATTGTTACACCCAGAGACCTTCATTATGAGATTTCCGGATATCAACTTACCATAAGACTGACTTATTTACACTCATCGATTACTGACCATATGATATTGTCAAATTTATCTATTTCTAGAGATCATGGTCTCAAAGATCATCATTGAATTTTTTGTTACATCTTTCGCATAACTTGAGATATAAAGTGATAGAATGAGTTGAAACAAAAGGAGTATTAAATAAAATCTTTTTACTTCCCATGGAAATTATATTCCCTTTTTATCATATAGCTATCCAACAATATAATGTTATATGTTTTCCAACTTTGCTAGATGGCTACGTTGAAGTACAAAAAGCTGGTGAACGTTTGCGTGAAATGGGTCCAGGTACAGTTTTTGGAGAATTGGCTATTCTGTACAACTGTACAAGAACAGCTAGTGTAAGAGGTAACTAAAAATATATGCTTTTCAAAACATTGATTATTAAATTTCCATTACATTTTGAGTGGTCAAGTAATAAGAATTCTGATAAAATTAGAACATAATGTATTGTGAATAATTTGGATGCATATTTATCGATTGAAGGATGAAAACCTTGATAGTAACCTAGTTGTTTTTCATATTATTGTACAGAGAAATAAAACTGATTTCCTGAATAGCTTAATAAAAATGAATACGACTGAAATACATGTGATGATGTATAGATGTAACATGTATTTGCATTCATAGTTGACTTGTATTTACCTTCAATTATCTATACAAAAACACTTGAATAAATTAGTGGGCTAATATTTATACCTAGTCAAATAAAGTTAATCAATGCTAGACTCATTTTTTGTCGTCATATTTACAAGACTGGGAAATAATTAACTCAGAGGTCTAAGAGTTTACAAAAATTATTTAGATACAGAAATGTGTTTACATCATGGAATAATGAATAAAAGATACATTATGAGTAGGAAATCTATTATACTACTATTTAATTATCAAAAATGCGTGAAAAAAAAAGCAAAACGGGAAATAAATAAACTGAAATAATACTATAATTTGAGAAAAAAAAAAAGATAAATGAATGAAGAATATATTTATCAAATATGCTATTGTGACAAGCTTGGTTAACTGATTGCTTTGAACTATCGTCTGTGGAGTAGTTTTTCAAAACAATAGTGGAATTTGTAAGTAAAGATGGATAGTGGCTAGCACTGGAATCAATGACGTTCTATTTGGGACTCGTCAGCTGGATGTACCTGCATCTCAGAGTTGATGTTCACTTTGTGAGTCGAACCTAGTACCTTTTGCTTCAAATGCCATCGCGTTATCTATTTAGCTACTGAGTCCTGATAGCCACTTGCTTGTGTGATAGGGTGAAGTTTAAATTCACTTAGTATTGTTTGTTTGAATCTTCCCATTGTTGTTCAGGACTGCAAATGGTCGGTCTCTAATTGGTATATGTGCATACTATGCGTATTTCATCGATATAGCCTTAATTTACAAGCATTGAAACGAAGTTATTACGCTCTAAGATCTTATTTTGTTACGGTGAGAGTTTACAAAATAATGAAAGTTTTGAAAAACAGGAAATACGGAGGATGATTTCATGATTTAACTATTTCAACCGAGAAAATATTAAAAACTAAAAAGTACTAATCAGCCATTTGGTCCTAGTAAAACAGTGGCTCTAGAAGAGATAGCACTCTGTATCTTCTAGTTCGAAATTTGTACAAGACCTCTTATCCAATTTTTCATTATCCATTGATCTATATTCAAACTTTAATCACTTGGTAACATAGCACTACCATAGTTGATCGGATGAAGATAAGTTTGATCTCTTAGATAGATCTGAGTATATACTATTGATACATTTTAATCAGCTTTTAAAGGTTCTTAGGTTCTCCTAAGTAAGAATAACATGACAGATACCCTTTTTAAATAAAAAAATATGTTTTATCATTTATATCGAATTGAATGAATGTATGATCATAAAATTATTTATTTTGACATTAAGTTCTAATTTTCTTTTAATTATTTATAGCAATAACCGATTGTAAATTATGGGCAATAGATCGTCCATGTTTTCAATCAATTATGATGTTTACAGGGATACAAAAACAAACAGAATATGTGAAATTTCTGAAAAGGTAATTAATACGCATGTATAATTCATAATATTTTCTTTGACAACAAGAAATGAAAAATAATTCATTATAATTGGAGATATAAACTTGTTACCCAAGACTTATCCCTGATCAATTCTACCTTACAGTTATATGATTTAAAATGAGATATTTATTCTCACTATATAATGTTATATACTCAACCAGATCACTTATAAATTTGTGTGGAACCTATTTAATAAGTTTAATTAGACTCAGCTAATGAAGTTTTAGGAATTAACACTCCACCCTTCAACTTCAAACAGCTGATCTATTACTTGGTTACTAAATAGTTGTTTTGTCATATTCTTATCGATTTTTATCAATAGATTTAAGTGACTGTACAATTAATATTGCTACTGATCATCTCTTATTATTGCCGAGAATGATATAGAACTGAACTATTGCTACATACACCAGTTTAGGAATTTTTCGGTATAATGAGTATATGTTTGTTTTCTCCTAATGATTTGATACCACAATGTGTTTCATCAAGTAATGTCATAACTGATTTGTTGTCATGTGAACTTGGGAATATATTTTAGTATGATTTGATCTAGAATTCGTAAGTGTTATGTTTAATTCCAAGTATTTTTTGGTATCTTACAGTCTAGTTTATAATTTAGACTCTGATATCTATCAAACATCATGCTACAGAAATATTTTACCCTTTGTCAAATAATGAATGAAGCATAAATCTTTATATATCATAATTAGTTTTATTAAAGTTTGTCAATTTTTTGTAACTTACTTACTTACTTACGCCTGTTGCCCCTCGTCGAGGGGCATAGGCTGACCACCAGCATTCTCCATCTAACCCTGTCCTGGACAATCCCTTCCAGTTAACATTCATCCCTTTCATATCTGCTTCTATTTCCCAGCGTAATGTGTTCTTTAGCCTTCCTCTTTTCCGTTTCCCTTCACCATTCCAAGTTAGGATCTGCCTCGTGATGCAGTTTAGTGATTTCTTTAATGTATGTCCTATCCACTTCCAACGTCTTTTCCTAATTTCCTCTTCAGTGGGAATCTGGTTTGTCTTCTCCCATAAAACGCTATTGCTGATGGTATCCGGCTAGTGAATGTTGAGTATTTTGCATAGACAACTGTTTATAAATACTTGTACCTTCATGACGATGGATGTAGTAGTTCTCCACGTTTCAGCTCCGTACAGTAGGACTGAATTTTTTTGTAAGAATAGTTATTATTCACGTAAATATTTTTGAATTTTATATAAATGGTTAAAAACATTTTCTTACCCATGAAAAATCATTACTAAACCACCCAAGAAAAAATTAACAGAATTGATATAATTCAAGAGGTGTGAATATATTTTGGAGATTAATTTTATGGATACATAGAAATCAGTTTTTACACTGGTAATTATATACTTGACTTTGAATTTCATTCTGTGTTCCATTGAACGAATCATCAACCTAAAGTCAAGCCTTTTTTCCTGGTACATAGAAATGTGACGTACTATAGACCAGTAGTATTTTGTTTCATACGCATTACTACCATTCTTATTGAGTTTAAAGTGTTTAATAATAATTATTATTCTGATCAGTTCTATCGATTATGAATACTTCTAATTTAATTTCAAAAGATTCATCCAAATGTACTTTTATTATCCTGAACTACGTCATTTGTGTCATTTTTGTTGATCTGTTTGTAAAATCAGACAGACGTAATTTTACATTCCAGAGAGTATGTAATGCAGTATATATAAACTTATCACAATCGCTTAAAATTTCATCTATTCGATTTAGATCCGAATTGACCAAGTATACCCCCTTTATAATGGGATAAATTTCTATAAATTATAATTTTATCATTGTACTTTTAGTGTCCCAACATTTAAGGATTTAAATTTAGAAGTTCTTGGTAAAGTTGCTGTTGTACTTGGATCAGAACATTATGAACCTGATGAATATGTCATTAGAGAAGGAGAACGTGGAAACACATTTTACATTATAACAGGGGGAAAAGTAAGTATATGATTTTATATGGTCATAATATATTGCTTGCAAAATAATCTTTCAAAAAGGTGATACACTCAATAAGCTTTAATTGAGAACATATTTAAGTCAACAGCTTTTAGGCAGTGATAACTTAATATGCTCGTAATAATTTATTTTGTACGAATATTCGTCAAGGTTAGAACGAATAGCTTGACAAAAATTGGGCGCCGAATATAGAGAAGTCATTATATGTGAAAAATTATATTTGAAATAGTCTCAGCGATTGAAATTTAAATAATTCCAACGTCTCGTCCAGACAAGTTAGCTGGTATAACCTAAATTTCGTAAACTTCGAGGAATTACTTCAACAATTTACATGTTAGGGATCTACTGACAGTGGATATTTCATTTATTGATTCCTATCTAGCATAGATTAATTTCTTAGTTTCATTGTAAAGCTTGCTGTTTAGCCCTGATCATTATTATTGTCCTTACCATAGAATAGTGAATGTCTGAATGATTACTTTCTAGGTGAAAGTGACAAAAAACCGTGGCAATGAATGCAATGAACAATTTATTCGTTATATGACACGTGGTGATTGGTTTGGAGAAAAAGCTTTAACTGAGTAAGTTCCTGGTAAACAATTAAAATGATTATAATGAATATATTTTTCTGTTATATGCCACTTCATCAAAGTAAAAATATGACCGAAGTTAGATTACCACAACCTTAACCTTGGCATCGATACCTATAATTAAAGTGATTGTGCCATTTATATCATTGATTTATTTTCAGTATAATAGTTGATTGATTTAGAAGATTATCAATTTTCATTTGGCTACATCGATAGATTTATTAAATCATATTCCCTAGTGTACGACAACTTTAGTCTCAATCACTGGATCATATCGGTAATAACATATAGAACTAACGACAACCTCGACCAAGTATTTTATTGATACAAATGTAAATACAAGATAACGTTAAACATTCAGTCAGACAACTTAATAACTCATTCAAATAAACTAAAACCGTAACACGGCAACCATAACGTTTTCTTTTACTTGTAATAAATATTTACTGAATGGACTTCATGACTATATACGTTTATTATTTATAAGTATTCCATTGTGCTACCATACTATTGCCTGAAAGCTATGTCTTTTTGTTAATTTTACTCTTACTTAAAGCGAAGATGTTCGTACCGCAAATATAATCGCAATGCCACCACGTGGTGTAGATTGTCTAATGCTGGACAGAGAGTAAGTGAATACGTTTTCATAACTGTTTGTATTTAACAATAAACGTTTGCTGTTATAATGTATCAGACACTATTTATTTCAAATAAAATCTAGTTTACTCTTAATTTATTCAAATTTTCTGCAAATGATGAACCTGAATTGCATCTGAGATGATGATAAAATGTTTTATCTATTTAATAATTAGATTTAATTGCTATTCGCAACTTCCTTTTACATTGCATAATTGAATAAATAGACGTAGGTATAAAATAAATGCGTGTCGCCAGATCATAATGTATATCTTGTGTAATCACAAATATACAGAAACCAATAATGCTTAGATACATGAATAAGATTATTGTTATAATCATCAGTGATGATAAATTACCTGTCTAACAAACTTAAAATGCTACATTTTGACACAGTTTTTATTAGAATTAAGTAGTGTCTAACATTGGAATCCAGAATACATGTTTCATTTTAATTGAGATGCATCAGCTGGATGAACCTGGATTTAAATTCTGATATTTACATAGAATCTCGAACCAGTAACAATCATTCTGAGCATCAAAGTATTATCGAGTGAGGTATCCGTTTTACTAGCCGATGGGTATCTGGTAACAGTAGTTTGGTTGACTGATATCTTCAGTCGTTATTATTATTAATGTGCTATGAATATAATTTGATCAGCATGGTAATTATTCAACAAAGAATAAATCAGAGTTATAATAAATAAGACTTAATTTACATATTACCTTCCACATTTAAATCACATCCACGGCAATAATAATAATAAATATATAAACTACCATAATCGTAATGGTAAATCAGTTGAGTGTTTAAAATAATGTATTACTGCTTTCTTTCTATAATTAACAGTTCATATAATGTACTCATTAAGGATCTAGTCAGCTTTGAACGAAGCTATCCAGATGAAAAACCTACTATTAGGTAAGTGAACAATGTTTTACTCAAACATTAATTATTACAGTTTGGATTAACCAATATGAATTAAAACATATACATAATAATAGTTGATTGTGTGCTCAGAAGATGTTCTACATTAATTGTCAGAAGATATGAAAGAAGATATACAGTTGAAACAACATATTCTCAACAATGTTTAGTGAAAACTTGACATCTTCAAAGCACTCTGCTATGTTTGAAGAGAATAAGAGTTCACCTAATCCGCGAACGGAACGATAACTCAGTGACACTATGATCAAATGAGTTAACTATTCCGATGCGTCCAAGCCCTGTTTACTAAAGAGAGAAGTCCAGGTTCAGAAGAGGGAAACATATTTCACAACCAGACAGAAGCACGAACAACCACAATTCAAGCGTTTATATACAGCATACACAGCATATATACAGCACTGGAATCTGGTTTGTTCTCTTCACATAATAATTTAATGGTGATTTGAACAAATGTAAATAGATATGAAATATTCTATAAGAAAATTAAAAGCAAATGGCTCTTATAACAATGAAAGATTATATTTGAAAACAATATATTATTTTTTACTCTACTAACTCATTAGATACCATTAATAAATGGGGATATTATAATGATTTATCAAGAATCTAAATACATTAGGACATTTTCATTGATATATTTCTATTGGAAAGAGATATTTCCGGTTTCCAAATTGTTCGGGGCTATGTAATGAGTATCGATACACGAATGTTTTGGTGATAATGCTTTCAGTTGCATATTACTGACATTTTACTGTCTTGAGTAATTTCCTGAGGTCATATATATATAATTTCGATTAATGAGGGCTAGAGTAAAACATATAAACTATCATTGTTGTTGATAACCCAATAAAACAAATATTTATGATCATCAAATTGAATCGGATCATATCGACATGGATCGCACGCAAAGGATCATTTATTGTGAAACTGGATATAAAAAATACTTTCAAATACTGATTACATCTAAGTATTTCTTTTATATTTACAGACTGCCTATTTATTGTGTATTCATGAAAATGACAGTTTTTTAAAATATACAAAGCTAAAGAAAAAACCAAAGTTAATACTTATCATTAATTAAGTAATTATGTAATTTTATATAGTTGAAATCATGAGTCAATTGAAGCTAGACCACCATGAAAAAATTGGAAGAACTGGATGGCTGTTCCGTTTTATAGTGGGACTCCTTACCAGTGCGCATCCACGATCCCATCTCGCGAGATTCGAATCCAGGACCTATCAGTCTCGTGCGCGAGCGCCTAACCACTAGACCACTGAGCCTGTATCAATTGACTTATGATTTCACCTATATAAAATTACTTAAATCTCCACAAAACCCCCTTCTGATAATTAATTATGTCTTATAAAGCTATTTAAGTCATTGTCTATCCATTAAATGCTTATATTAATGCTTATATTAATTTTGTAGTCAAAGAGAAAAGCAATTTTCTGACATCAAACTTACCGACTTCACTGTTGTATCAACAATCGGAATCGGTGGTTTTGGTCGTGTACAACTGGTGAGTATTTATTTTATATTAAACTTTGTTTTGGTATACAGTTAATATATTATCTTTAATGTAGCACTAGATAAAATATTTTTTTCACATTTGAAATAACTAATGTATATTCATCCATAGTCGAGGAAATGTTTTGCCATTCTGATCATTTATCACACAATATTCCTCAAGGAAGTATTCAAACAAGTATACAATCTGGTTAATGTTCAATAAAGTTGAAGTTAAAATCATAGGAAGTTTGAGACGTGTATGTCAATGTCACCTTCAAACACATCACCATCTAAGTATATAAGTGTACAATCATTGCCTCAATTTCAAATGATTCCATCACTTTTAAGAGTTACAGACAAGTTATTTCAAATGTCATTCATGAAAGTGTACACATATTAATTAGGTATTTCATTAGTCTAGTGTTGAGCAGACGGAAAAGTTGATATGTATTATGAAAAGATTATGTTTGAGCTTGAAATTGAAATAATATGATGGTTCAAAGATATTATAGACACATAACTGACTATATGTAGAGTTCGCTTCAGAAATATTATAGAACTACCACAAAATCTGCGTTGATTCTGTCGTAAGCCATTATATGATATCTGACTTTGCAGATAACCATTAAGTTAAAGTTTGTAATAAAAATTACATTTCTTTATTCTGTTTGCTACCAATATGATTGGTTTATTTATTGTGAGTACACCTGACTGTGGAACCCACTTACTAACTGTTTTGCCTATTGGGCATAGGACTGACAAACGTATACAGATCATTCATTCACTGACAATGAACAAACAACCAAGACCATGATGCTTATCAATTCTCGACGTTTTTCCAATCTAGTATCTAATATAAAGCCAAAATTAGCAGGCAGATATCTCCTTAATCGTCTTATTATCATCCGTACACAAAAATAATGAAGGTAGACATCCACAGCCTGACCAAACAGAAACATATTTAAGAAACTACACTTTAAACATGCTCATGCTATCAGTGATACAAAATCATAAAATTAGGGGAATAATTAATTTATGATAACTATAGGACAGTAAAGTTGAAAGTAAAACTTTTCAAGTCAAATAACAACCTACAATACAGTTATAACAGTCTAAGTATTTAGGAAATTATACTGTGGTGTGTGCTACTTATGTTGACAGATATATTGAGTAAGTATCATCAATCAAAAGTGGAATGCCCGGAGACAGAAGGTACAAAAGATGGAAGAGAAGAGAATGAGAACAAAGAGTAATAGGTATGGAAATGAAGGAACAGTAAAGTCTGAAGACAATTGATGGACATTTTACAAATAAAGCATTTAATATATGGTTCTCACATTATACTAAGAGATTCTGTAATTTACTACTTCATTGTTCTCACTTGTGTTCTCTATCACTGCAATACATAAGAAAATCTAAACATAAGAAATCTAACCCTCTGTAAATTCGTTCCGGGTTAACAAGATGAAAATCCCTTGTTGCTTAATACACTTTTTTATTTCAGAATTATATCGATTAGTTTGCATAGTATCCAAAACCAGTAATACTTTCTAATTCTATCTGTATCATGATTAAAATTATTTAAATTACTTTAATTTTAATAAAATAGCAACTGGATTTTTAGTTTTTATTTTCTATTTTCATTTTAAAATAATGTAATTGTGAATGCGCACTGCTGAGGAATCCCACAATGGGATGAAACAGCTGTCCAGTGCTTCCAGGTTTTCCACGGTGGTTTAGCTTCAATTGACTCGTGATTTCAACTATATATAAATAATGTAATTGTGTTAATTGAGTCATAGTGATCTAATTATTAAGTCATTTAATTTCTAATGTATATTAGTAATATTGAAGTGAACAAGAACAGGAGTGGGTACAATCGAATGTATATCATCACCAAATTACAGAATATCTTACTAAAATCTTACAACCATACAGTAAACAATTAATTTGCAAACTATTAATCAATTGTCTGAATCTTCACTGTTCCTTCTGCAAATATTGGTTCATCGTCTCTGATTTTATTGTTCATTCATTTTCATACTAATTGCGTTTCGTTTTCCTTCTTTCCTTATCGATTTTCTACTGAAATACATTCTATCCCTGACCATCATTATAGAATACTTATGTGGATATAAGTAACCCATATCACAATATAACGGATATAGGTTTTCTTTTATCATAAGTATAGTTATTACTGTATTTTTTTCTGTTTTATATATGTAGGTTTATTTAAATAAAGATAAACGACAGTGTTTTGCATTGAAAAAATTAAAGAAACATTATATTGTAGAGACAAAACAACAAGAACATGTTATAAATGAGAAAAATATTTTAATGGAAACAAATCATGAATTTATTGTGAAGTAAGTTTATTATAAATTCACTTAGTGTTGTTTGTTTGAATCTTCCCTTTGATGTTTAGGACTGCAATTGATCAGTCTCTTATTGGCATATGTGCATACTGTGCATAATGCCCCGATATAGCCTTAATTCACAAGCATTATAAGCAAAGATGTATAGTGGCTAGCAGCGGAATCCGTGACGGGTGTTTCGTCCTCTTTGGTAATCGTCAGCTGGATGTACCTACATCTCAAAGTTCATGTTCACTCAGTAGCTGAGTGGATAACGCGATGGCGTTTGAAGCGAAATGTACTGGGTTCACGTCCCAGGGTGAACATCAAATCTAAGATGCAAGTACATCCAGCTGACGAGTCCCAAATACGACGAAACGCGCATCCTTGATTCCACTGCTAGCCACTATCCATCTTTGCCTATAAGTTGATTATAGTTTAGTATTCTATAGTATTTATGTTATTATTATGAGATAATTTGTATATACTAGATTTATTATTGATAATGAATCATTTAATAGGTAAATGTATGGATTTCCATTAATATTTAACCTTCCTATTCATAATGAATAAGGAATGTATTCTTCAAACATTTGGCCTGAATTTCTTTGACGAGAAATAATGAGTTATTATTATTATATTTGTTTGATAGTATTCTATACTAAATGGTTTGTTTTTTTGTTAACAGGTTATGACGATTTAATTGTTGATAAGTATGAACATTTCTTTTTATTGTATCAGATACTGGTTATTACTGACCATTCAAATCCAGTTTGAATGACCTTTTTTTCATTTGTGCAAACCAACCAGTGTTACTTAAATACATGCTTTAATCAGTTAGGTTTACTTGTGTGATGGTAATGTTAAAGATGTGCAAAGATGTTTGATGTTATATACTGGATGAGTTCCAGATTTTGCCAATTTCATGTAGAAATTAATTTACATATTTACTTAAATAGTTGTTACATGGTTTTTCTGTTTCAAATCCTTAAAAGTTCTACCTTCAAATATCTTAGGAAGAGTTTTGCGTTTTTCATTAATACATGTTTGGTAGATCATATCAAAAATAGTTGCAGTACAATTTCTTCTTATTACTAGGAAAGTTCTGAATTCTCTCGTTAATGATACTTTTGATCAGTTTTGTTTGATATGTGTGGATCCTCTGCGAATAGACTTGATCTAGCCGTTCTCTTGTAGGTTTTCATTGATCGAAATTTAGTCAAGAATATCTACAACGGGATAATTGAAAACCTTTCTAATAATTGTATAAATATCAAACCTGATGCACAAGTGAGCGATTATCTGGGCTCAATAGCTTAGTGGATAAAGCGTTGACGTTTGAAGTGAAAGGTACTAGTATTGAGTTCTTGTGTAAACATAAATACCTAAGTGCAGGTAAATCAAGCTGACGAGTCCAAAATCAAAATAATCACACACTTTATTTTCCACTGCTAATCATAATGTTGCCATCCAACGAAAAATGCCCTCCTATTTGATTTAAGTAAGAAAATTAACAATTTAGTATTTTACTTGTTGTCATGTGTCAAAAGAGTGAAAATGCAGTCATGCAGTCATAAGATTTCTAATGGGAATATTTAAATAGTAAATTATTGAATCTCAAACTGGGACCGTGAAAAACAAAGTCTATTTCACTAAGTTCACAATTATGTTCACGTACTTTCAAGTTAGTTCTATGGAGTATTGCATTTGCCAAGACACGATTATTTTAATAATAAGATATCACTGAGTTCAATACTTATAATAAATAATTTAATCAGCTAATATTTAGGCTTTAGGGAAGCTTGTTTGATAAACATCAGTGATGCTATTTCTCTGAGACTTAAATTTCAAGAAACAAGTGTAAATGCATTGATTTGATGGCCATAAACTGTGCTTTTGTGATGTATACTACTTATGTTGACGGAAATAAATAGTATGTAACACTAATCAGAAGTGCAAAACCTGTCAACAAAAGTTTGAGATCGAATCGACGAGAACGAGAATAGAAAGTAATTGTAAAAACAGTGAGAGAACGATGAAGTTTGCGAAAACTGATGGAGTATTTGCAAATGAAGTATTTAATGCATGTTTTTTTCATATTTTTTCAAAATAACTCTATAATTTTGTATCTAACAATAAATCAGTTGTCTCTGCCTAATTTCTCGTTCATTACATCTGAACACCATTGAAATACCTTTCATTCATAAAATGTAATTGCTGTTCTTATGAAATCTTTACCAAGATGATGAGTTTGTTAGACTTATAGACGCTGATTTGATTGATTTAAACTAAATTCATCACTCTACTAAATTACTATTATCTTATTTGTTCAATTTCATTATATTACCACAAATTTTTTTCTTAACAGTTGAGATCATGAAGTGAGAAGCAGTAACCAGTGTAGTTTGCCCAGGTCTCTTGTGAGATAATAACTCACTCATGACAATGGTGGATGCGTCGCTCAATTTCGTCGATCGGTTGAAGTTAGGCATTAACACCGTTGAATGCCGGCTCAGTGGTCTAAAGGTTGAGCACTCACGCGCGAGACTGATAGGTCCTGGGTTCGAATGTCGTGAGGCGGGATCGTGGATACGCACTGCTGAGGAGTCCTACAACAGGACGAAACGGTCGTCTATTGTTTCCACGTTTTCCATGGTGGTCTAGCTTCAATTGATTCATGATCTCAACTGTTAAAATAACTATAATATCCACAAAACCCCTTCTGATAAATTTTTTTGAAAAAGAAACCTTTAAATAATATTATAAAAACATTGAATTTCTAAATTTTTCATAGTTACTTAGTAAAAATGAAATAAGTAGCAACAAACATTTCCATCCTCATTTTGTTTTATAAGTTTCCATTTGTTTATTGTTTGTTTGTTTGTTGTTTCTATCAAAAGTTAAAAGGAGTAAAAACAAGCATTCTAACTAATTTTTATTTGTTATTCAAAAATTTCACTAATCAACAACAGAAAGATAAAGAAACTTGTAAACAAATACAAAACATAAAAATAAGAAGAAAAACTAGAAAAAAACAAAACCAAGATTGACAGGTTGGTTGACTTTTTCCCCTTTCAACCAACCAACCAACTAAATAAATTATTCTTATCTTTAATTTAATTAGTTAAATTAAAAAACTTTCTGTTATTTATGTACAATACTTTTAAATACAAGTATTAATATCTTTTATCTATTTAAGTATCAATAATAAGTAGTATATAGATATAATTATATATATATGAGTGTTTTTCTAACAAGTGAATGAAATAGTTTTTCAATGTTTGTAGTTTAACTAGTAAGTTTTCTTTAAACCTATAAATTAACATTATTTTTGTTAAAGATCTATTTAGATTGACATTTAAAGGGTTGTTTTTCTTCTATGATTTAAATATTCTAGCATTAATATCAACTTGAGGTTTGTATTGATTACAAGTAGTTTCATTATCATTAGATCACTATGGAAAACCTGGAAGCATTATTGTGAGGTAGTTACTCACTGAAGACAAGATGACGGTGCAATATCATGGTTTGGCTGAAGTTAGAGTTTAACACCGTCAGTGGATTAGAGATTAAGCATTGTCGTGCGAGACTGAAGTTTCTGGGTTCGAGTCCCGCTTGCAGGATCGTGGATGTGTACTGTTGAGGCGTTTCATACTAGAACGATAAGACTATCCAATGTTTTCAGGTTTTCGATGGTGGTTTAGCATACATCGACCCATTAATTCAAATATTAAAAACTATTACAATCTCTACAAACCACCCATTCTGATAACACGTGAATATGTTTATATTTTAACACACGTTATGTTGAGAATGAAAGTTCATACTGAAAGAGGTTATATATCATATTATTTGACGAAAGTTTAAAATTATTATAAGATGGATTTTAGAAAACAGAGGAATACAATGAATCGATAGTATGATGATTACTGACGAAAGTCAAAACTTGTTTATATAAATAACTCAAATGAATTTATAACAAACTATACAGAATAGTTGAGATCATGAATCAATTGAAGCTAGACAACTATGGAAAACCTGGAAGCACTGGACGGCCGTTTCGTCGTATTATGGGACTCCTTCAATTGATTCATGATCTCAACTATCAAAATTACTATAATATCCACAAAACCCCTTCTGATATACATAATAGCTGATTAACAAAGAAAATATTTGATCATAGTTGAATATTACAAAATTGTAAAACAAATGAAACATGATTTGTACTCATATTAAGTGTAACTCGTTTGGTACTTGATAACAATCAAGAAATCTAACACTTTAGATATCACTTATATTTATATCCTCTGTTGTACAAATGGAGGGAATCAATGTTGTATTTTCTGCAGCAGAAACGTTTTTATTATAGTTCAATGATGTACTTGATATTTCTCAAACAGTGAATATTTCCTTCACAGAATTATTTAAAGTTGACAGATACCTTAATAAGTCGTCGCTTAAACGATACAATATGCTGTAGAAACTATCCGTTATCTTGTACTCACTTCTATAAGATGTCTTGTAATCCCACCTCACTCGGATGGAGAGCCTGAGGCACTACCTACACTAAAATAATTACCACGTTTGTAACACTCAATGGTTGAACTTTCACCCTATTTCGACCATATATGCTTTCGTCAGGGTCACAGTTTGTCCAGTACACTCCGTTTCAGGCATTTTATAATAACTAGGATCTATCGTACAGTTCTATCACAAAAATTGACTCAATACCTAGTTGACATATCTCAATCCCTATTCTGTTGTACGGTTTCACTGAATGTAATCTTTCTTACTATACTGGGTTAGTATCTCTGTTGCACACCCATGTTATAAAGTATTATTCATGCTTATTAAATAATGTGAACCAGCTTTGTTATAAACAACATATTATTGTTATTCATAATGGTCTTGAATGGCTAATTGATATTATTGGTATATGAGTAATATGTTTTCAAAAAACAAATTCAACTTATACCTAATGCTTCCCAAGCATGGGTTAAGACTTAAGCTTTTATAGCATTTATAACATTGATAGATAGTGTTAGCACGCCAGAGTTTGATTCCTGAGTGTGGAGTCGTGGAGGCTCGCGACTGAGCATTCAATATTAAAACTAAATGGTCACCTAGTGCTTCCAAGTTTTCATTGACGGTCTATCTAAGATTAGTTCGCGGTTTGAAACGTGAAAATGATGTACAATGTCTAAAACTATGAGGATTTTTAGATTTACTAGTTATATTTGTTGAATGATGTATTCTTGGATTACCAACATTTATAGAATGCGATGAAGAATGATGCTATTTTTGTAAGTCGAAATAGGTTGATTCTTGTTGAATAATCTTTAAACCATAAATTCTTTTTAATCTTACTCATGAGATTAATTACAATAAATTCTAATAGTGATTATCTGTCACAATCAACTTTCCAGTTTTTTTTATAGAATATTGATGGTTTTACTGACGTAACTTGTACCTGAAATTCCGTTGAAAGCAATATATATATATATATATATATACATTCAATGAACAATGGTTACATTAAATAGGAATAATATATATTTGTAAAATCTCAGCGAATGAATTTGTAGTAAATCCAACGTTTCGCCTGGCAATCTGGTCCAAGCTTTTTCAAGGAATTATTTTAATGTCTTACATCAACTCGGAGCTCAAATACTGTGAAACTATTCGCTCTAATTTAGACGAGAGTTCTTATAAATGGTTACATTTGTTCTAGTTATTTGACATTAGGTTTTTACCGGTCATTGTAGACTTTATGAAGGCATAATAGAATCAAAAACAAGATAATGATATTTTTACAATTAATAAACAAGAGTAAATTTGAAGTTGACAAGCTTCGCATTTCAGATTATTTAGAACCAATGAAAAAAAAATTATGTTATCAACCATCTGAAAATTAGGGTGTGTGAACATGTACCAAAATGGTTGCATAAAAAAATAGAATCAAATGACCCGATGAGAGTAGAGGATAAACATCCATCATCCTCTATTGCCAAACACAATCGAAACAGGACATAAGATTGATCTTAACTCAGCTTTTGTGGTGTTGTATAAAAGTGTAAAAGAGCGTATACCAAGGTTTATTGAAGCCTTAGCCATACGAAAATTCAAACCATCTTTGTGTATTCAAAAACAGTTTGTTCTCTCCTTAAACCTACCCTGGTAATATTAGCTTATTATCCAGAGTGATTAGGTTTCAAATTGTTTTCACATGATCATTATTATTATCATTACTATTATGCTGGTCTCTTCTTACCCCCCCCCATTTCCTGTCTCGTTGACCTTTTATTTTTATATATAAATGTTCTTAACAAGTATATATATGATCAGATTGTTCGAAATGTATTGCGCTACTATATCACATAGTTCTGATAATCTTCGTCTTCTTATTATATTATCGAAATTTATCAAAGGGACTAATTGCTTTAAACATTTGAAGATTGTTATCATTATAACTAAGAAACAAATTATTTTCTAGTTTACTGTACTTTCAATATGTACACATCATTGTATTCTTGATGTTTGGTATGAATACTTATTGTACTTAGAATTACCTGCTTTTTGTGTTTTCCTTCTAATCAAAATTTACTTGGGCCCATTTGAAAAGTCCCGCATTTGTTTTATGGTATGTTATCGCTATAGTTTTTAGTTTGCGAAAGAAATGTATTGCACTGTTTTCCTTTCTTCATTAAATTTCACTACAATTTCGTTCAACATATTCGGTAATATAGAGAAATCAGAAAACTTAAATTCAATATTGGTTTATTTTCAAATATGCATGTTAATATATGTGTACTACTTAAATCCATAGAATAATTAAGAAGTTACTGAAAGTGTCTACTTTGTGAATGACGATCCAAATCAATAGTTATGTGATCATGGCAAGGAATTATCAGATATCGTTTACTACGGAAGTTATTTGTTGTTATATTTACAATTACTGATAATTGGAAATGAAGCTTCTATGATTCATAAGCAGTAAACACAAATAAAAAAGCTGACTACTATGAATATAAATTTTACCATCCAAAATAAAATGATAGCTTTTACCAGTACATTCCTTTACATATGTTGAATTTCATGACTCCTTATAGATGTGTACCTTTAATATGGTTTGTGAATGAATACACTTTCCATATCTATTCATCCTATAAATATGAGCGGAAAGATATAAACTTATACTATAGTATTTTGAGGCAAGAACTACACAAGACTAGCGTTGATTAAGTTTATTTGAGTATTAGATTACTGCTATCATGTATATATGAAAGATAGAAAGCAAGATAAAAACCAGTTAAATATAGAAGGTTACTACTTGTTGTATTGATTTAAACTCTCAAGCAAAAGGGAACTGTGGTCAGAGCTGAATTTTAATGGTTAAAGACTATCTCTCAAATAAACATGTTGCAACTATTACAGTTTAAAACGCGATGAAATCATTCTACATCTGTACTTTATCCCGAGATACATACAAGCTAAGTTCAAAATATAACTATGCTTGGAAAGTTAAGAAGTTATCTGTCAACGAACAATAAGTTTCTTGAAGTTTGTAAATCCTACTCAGTTTAGAGTATGAGTAAAGTTTTCGTAAGTTCTTCGATTAATAGGATATGAAATATTACAAAGGTATATGATAAATAAGCATTAAAACCAAGTTTCATGTTAGCCTAATCATTTATTTTCATTAATACCCATATGTAAGTAGTAATTGTGTAGATATGGCTTTTTCATAAATCATAAAATTAAGTCAGTTTTCTTAAATATCATCTCATAATGTAAGCGTAGCTTTGCCAATATAGGTGGCATAACAAATATTTATGATTACTATTTTTAGAAATGAATCTGATGCTTTCAGGAAATAGCTAAAATTTAGAGAAATAAAAGTAAGTCTGAAAATAGCTACGTGTCTAAGAAAAGACTTACCAATATGATTGACAACCTATAGTATACAATGAATATCGAGTGAGCATTCATTTTTAAGATCCACTTCAATATTTGTCACACATGAAAGACGCTAATTATAATATAAGTATTATGATGGACGTTTGTGGTGATTGCAGTCGTTTTAATTAATAAATCCATGAGTCAATATAAACTAGATAACTATCGAAGACCTAGAAGCACTAGACGGCCGTTTTGTCTTAGTATGAGACTCTTCAAAAAGATCAAGGATAGATTGGAGTTAGATATTAACACTGTTGGACGCTGGCTCATAGGTTTAATGGTTAAGTGTTTGCACGCGAGACCGAAGGTTCTGGATTGGAGTCGAGCTTGCAGGGTCGTCGATGTGAACTGCTGAGGAGTTCCATACTAAAAAGAAACCACCGTCTAGTGCTTCCAGATTTTCGATAGTGGTCTAGCATGCGTTTACTCATGAAGTCAGCCATATTATAATTGTTTGGCATAAAGTTTACAATATTTTGTCATGATTTAGACGTGTGTTTTTATTAATAATTAAAGTACTGTCATAATTCAATACAGTTATGTGGATTAATTATGTTTGTGGTTTTTGTAATTTCGAAATGGTTTGTACTCATAGATTAGTTAATAAAATAAATTAGTATCTTCGCGAAGACAACTTAATTATCTGTCACATAAATCTGAAGAATAAGTTACAAAGAAGAATGAACCGAATAAAAAATTATAAAGCTAACAAGTGACTACAATAACTTGAAGTTTAGCTCCTATCAAATTATATTAGGCATTGTGATAACTTTTCGTTTGGAAAGCATATATATATATATATAGTATTATGTGCTTCCCGTTAGATTTGGAGGTTCTCATAGTCCAGTCAACCACCAGAAGAAAGAGGAGAGTAGACAACCTTTCCTGACTCCGGTCCTTATTTGGAATGCATCTATCAGCTGTCCTCCATACACAACTTTGCACTGTAGTCTGTCGTATGAATTCCGTATGATATTGATGATTTTTTCAGGTACACCATAATGTCAAAGACGTTTTCATAAGGTCCTCCTATCCACACTGTCAAACGCCTTCTCATGGTTAATGAAGTTGATATATAGTGACGAGTTCCATTCAACTGATTGTTCAACGATGATTCGTAGTGTCGCGATTTGATCTGTGCACGACCGATGCTTATGGAATCCAGCCTGTTGATATGGAATGTGGACGTCTACTGAATCTTTCATCCGGTTCAGCAACATTCTGTTGAAAACCTTTCCTGGTACCGATAGTAGTGTGATGCCTGTGTACTTTTCACATTTGCACAGATCTCCTTTCTTCGGTATCTTGATGAGTCTTCCTTCTTTCCAGTCTGTCTGTGGCACTTGTTTTTCCTCCTAAATCCTCCTGAAAAGAAGGTGAAGCATGTTTGCAGTTGCTTCTCTGTCTGACTTGAGTGCTTCAGCTGGTATATTGTCAGGTCTTACTGCTTTCCCATTCTTGAATTGTCTGATGGCTGGCCATCCTGATTTCTTCGATCGTTGGTGGAGTGAAATTTATAGGAATGTCTGTGTGTGCTGCTTCGATATCCAGTGGATTCAATGGTGGTGACCTATTCGAGCGTTCTCCATCTTTTACTCTGTTCTAGAATCTCAGCGAATCTCCGTGTGTTTGACTGGTCTCTCTGGTTTATTATATTTGCCTGCTAGTCTTTTTCTTTGTGTCATATAAATGCTTCATATTTCTTTCTGTTACAGCATTTTCCGCTGTTGTTTCTAGTTCTCCCACGTATTTCTGCTCGCCATTTCTAATGATGTTTATCATTTGCTTGTTTGCTACTGTATATTCAGCTTTTGTCTTGACCTTCTCTGTTCTTGTTCGACTGTTGTTACTTGCTGTCTTCTTAATCTTCCTTCCTTGAATTTTGACGAGGATTTTGGTAGCGATCCATTCTTTGTGCTGACGATAACTGAAAGCAATTGGTGTACATGCTTTATCTGAGTTTTATAACTCATCATATAGTTGAAGCATAGAATGTTGATGTAAATTCGTATATCACAATATTTTGATAATAACTTAAGTATTTTATAACTTCATTAAATTTTTTTTGTTATTTTTCAGATTATACCGAACTTATAAAGATCAACGTTATTTGTACATTTTATTAGAAGTTTGTCTAGGTGGTGAACTGTGGACACTGTTACGTAATTCTACAGCTTTTGATGATTCGACAGCAAGATTTTATTCAGCATGTGTAGTTGAAGCATTAAATTATTTGCATAGAAGAGGAATTGTTTATCGTGATTTAAAACCGGAAAATTTACTGTTAGACAGTCAAGGTTTCTGCAAAATGGTAAGTTCACATAATCAGTGTTTTCTAATTTTCGCTACCAGGTGTTCCATATAACTGAAATGACTATTATAGCCGTAATCATAACATCTCGACAGTGTAACTAGGATGCTTTTACTTTTAAATTATTACATCATCTTACTAGTTGCCTTACATTTGGCTATTTTGGTTAGAAAATTTCTCAGCATCTAATGATCTGGTTTGGATTGATTATTTTGATAGTACAAATTATTGATGTTTTTCATGCAGAATACCGTCTAGCGTCAAATTACTCGGTATAGGCAAGATAACATGGTTCACTTCACTCTGTACCGAGCTGCATATCAAGATGGTCACTTGTTTGCATTTACGATGTAAATTCTAGTGTACCCGAGTGATTTGTTTTGTGTATATATTTGTTGCATTTCAATCGAAGATCAAAGTCAAGGTATACATATCTTTGAAGAGATTTCTAGGTTAACATGGATTAAAAGAACATTGCTAATACTAAGTCATTAAATATCATAAAATGTTATGTAGTGGTATTCAGCGAGATAAATAGTAGGATGGTTCAGTCCAACTAATCACCGATCTATTTGATAGAAATTATTAGAGAATAAATAACTGCATCAAAATAAAGGCAATGATATAATGATCGTACCAAGGAACAAAAATGCTAAACGAGTGTAAACGATATTAACTGAGATGATAACTGAATTTTACCTTAGTCATTTCACATTATTATTGATGTTACAAATTTTGATTTCAAACATATTTCTAAATTTCAAATGAAGAATATAGCGTCCCATGAATTCTGTTTTATAGAAAGCTAGATCCACGATCTTTTTATTGATATTTGTACGAAATAAAATTATTAACACAATGAGGATTACGTTACTGATACTCTCTTAATAAACAATAAAATGTTAGCGACTAAAGTCCCAGGCTCAGTTAGTAATAATTGACATAGAACCATTGCATTAACAAGAAATATTTTGAAAATATACTTTCTGTAAGCTCTAGATGTTTAGCCTTTCATCTCATATGGCGTTAAACACTAGCAATGAAATACTCATTCGATGCTTTCTTATGCTTGTTAGTTATCTATATGTTATGAATCTGTTATCACTGTAATCCACTAAACTAGATATGCCAAAAATTAAAGACCAAATAATAATAATAGTTGAACTCACGAGTCGATTTAAGCTAGACCACCATCGAAAACTCGGAAGCACTAGACGGCAGTTTCTTTGTAGTATGGAACTCCTTAACAGTACACATCCACGACCCTGCAGGCTCGACTTGACCTTCGGTCTCGCGTGCAAACGCTTAACCTCTAGACCTTTGAGCCAGCATCCAACGGTGTTAATGTCTAACTTCAATCGATCCATAATCTTGCACAAGCCTTCATTCATTGTCTGAAGTAGATAACTGTTTCACATCCGACACGGATTGGACTCCATTAGTCAGAGATTCCCATTAGAACTCCATGAAACCCATCTTAAAGAACACTTCTGAAGAGTCTTATACTAGGACAAAACGATCGTCTAAAGCTTCCAGATTTTTAGTGGTAGTCTAGCTTAAATCAACTCAAGAATTGAACCGTGAAAATACTACAATCTCCATAAATCCCCATACTGACAAAAATTGGTTATGTATGAAATTATTTACATTCTGACTCAAAAGTATTTCGTATTATTTAATTTATACAAAGTAGGTTATTATCCTGTGATTTATGTCATTTTTCCGGCCTCTGAAATAGTCAATTTAAAGGAAGATTAAAGTAACTGTTTATCAATTTTGATTAGTATCTCAGTGATGTTAAACACCTATTAGACTATTGTTATTAATTACAGAAAAAAAAAGAAGAATAAAGCAGTTTCATCTTCTTGAACATAGTTCCATATTAGTATTCAAATTATGATTACTTAGACAAGTATTTAAACATGTCAGAATCTAGTTTGCTTGACCTGACCCAAAATCAAAAATAGATTCAACTTTACCTTATGACAAATAAATCTAAATAATGAATGAGATATGGAATTTCAAAGAAAAAAAAAGAAAATTGTTACCCAGTAAACAATGTAAAATAAAAAAAATTAAAAAAAAACTTTTTGTTAACATCAAATAGACACATCACATAAACTACATCGAATTGTAAACAAACAAACAAACAACCAAACAACCAAACAAACAAACAACACCACCTCATTTGAATATTCATTATGAAAGTAAAATCAAATTCATTTGTTTACCTACTTGTTTTTATAATTTTTATGATAAGGAATTCCTGTGGATTGATTCTTTTTTTTTATAATTTAATTTTAAATATCATATAGTTTATAATGATCAGCTTCAATGGATACACCAAACTTAATTTTTTTTTCTCTCTTGGTACATTCAATCAAAATCAACATTAGAAAAAAAAGTTTCTATGATAAACTGAGAGTAACAAAGTATCTGTTTATATATTTGATTTATTATTCACTAGGGAATTGCCAAAAAATATAATAATAATAATAATAAGGTGAACAATTTGGTTATTATAGTAAAGTTTTAAAATTTATTTTATTTATATTTAAGAAATAATAATAATAATAAAGATAAGTGGACATTGGTCAGTTTTACTTGTTTACAACATTAAAACCATCGGTGTTTTCTTTTGAATAAAAGTTTGTGGCCGTGTGAGAAAGAGACAGAAAGAGTTCATTTTCAGATGACTTGTTGCTTTATTAACCATTATATTGACACTGTGACTTTCATGCATATCATTTTCTATTTATATTAAGTATTAAAAATAACCAGAAGGGGTTTTGTGAAGATTTTTGTAAATTTATAGTTGAATTCATGAGTCATATGAGGCTAGACCATCATAGAAAACTTGGGAGCACTGGATAAGCGTTTCGTCCTGTTGTGGGACTCGTCAGTAGTGCGCATCCACCATCCCGCCCCTCGAGATTCGAACTCAGGACCTATCGGTCTCGTGCGCGACTGCTTAACCACTAAACCACTGAGCCGGTATCATACTGTGTTAATGTCTAACTTCAATCAATCCACGAAATTGAACACCCATCCACCATTGTCTTCGGTAAGTTACCATCTCACAACAGACCCGGTTGAACTTCACTGATCACTGCTTCTCACTAGAACTCCAGGAAATACCTCTTGAACAATATGGTAATAAATACTAAACGATATTCCATCTACTGCGTTTATCTTTCAAGGCAAAAAATTAACTTAACATATATTCTCTATTATATATACATCAGTATATGCATGAGTAAAATTTTCACTTTATTTTAAAAATAACCATTTAGAACACTGAATCATATAGTTAAAAATAAGTAGTATTGTTTGTGTAAATTAAGAAGTTGTACAAATATTTACTTCATTAATAAAATAACATGAATCCAAAAATTAGAACCCTACAAACTTAACTAGTTTGTATTATTCCAAGATCACAGTGTTTTACATATATATGACATGTTAGCAACATGTCTCTTTCAACATTTTGAATAATAGAAGTGTAATATTGGTTAAAAAAATATATATAGAACTATGTAAATATACATGATGAATATACTACTAGTGAACCTAATTTTTCGTACATGATTAAGTCTAGTGTAGATTGAATGTGGTCTATCCTTATAGTCAATTACTTAAAATGTTTGGAGCAATGTATAATAATTAGTTTCAGGTAGAATAATAAGAGTTGTATATTAGTATTTATATAATATTCTATAATAAATGACTCTCCAGTTAGAAAAACATTGAATGAAAATTTCAAGTATTTACTAAAGGTAAGGTAGTAAAAAACACTATGGTGAATATCTCAAGTGTATAACTTAATTTTCCACTTAGAGAGAATTGAAGAAATGAACATGTGGTAATGGCAACCTAAAAGGTGTAGAGAGTTAGTTAGAGGGATAAAAAGTATAACAATTTGAAAATATAGATATTTATTCACTAAAACACAGAATTCAATGCTATAGTGATCAATAACTAGAAATTTACATCATACTAGTTCCTCATCTATATTCTTATCAACCTCTTCTTCGCTAACATTAGTGGTAATTTTTAATGATGTTAGAGTTGACAATGTATATTTAAAAGTCAAGATGTTGATTAATTGCCATTTATCTTTTGTTAGTCAAACAAGATAATATTCTGCGATTCTCTTGGAGAACTTATTCTTGAGGCTGATAAGACATCATTTATTTCTCGACTGATAAATATACCCTCATTTATGATGGAGTTTTGTTCTCTCTGCTCAGAGAATGAAACTGCACCCAAAGTCATCTACCTGAGCTACAAATGTTTCCACCATCTCAAAATATACACTAATGTATTACAGAACTGCGATGTTTGAACTAATCTAGTGTACTGTTCACTATTTATGTCTTAGACGATGATTTCATACATTTATTTATTACATAAATCAAATCTATTAATTGCTGTTAAGACGATAGTGTTCTTTAGATTGATCATATGATCATTTGCTGGATCAAGTGGCAATCCCATAACAGTGTCACTGATTCACTTAAAATACTTTATCATTAAATATGATGAATATGTCGACAATGAGGTATGAGAAGGATGTCTTTACATTAAGAATTTTCTTCTCAAGAAATTGTGTTGTCGGTTGATATGTTAAGCCCATATACCTTATTATAGCTTCAGGACAAGCCAATTTACCTACCCATCATGAGGCACATTTACACCTTGTTAGTTATTCACTTATCAACCCTGACTATTTTTATATGAGCGTGTGTGTGTACACTTTTTATCTTATTCATCACATGCCTGTAATTTATTTTTATCTGGCTATGAATATTGATTAACGCTTTATTAAAGCAAGTTGACGTACCTGCCATCTCCAATGCGTGTCATTTTCGTTTCGATTTCTTCTATTCGCTTCATACTTCTGATTTCCTGTCCATATATATATATATATATATATATATATATATATATATAAAATCCATTCTCGTATTTGACTTATTTAACTCCGTTATTACCAGCGCGGATTAAGTCATGTATTACATACGAGGACAGACAAGATGAATATTTTGACAATCGACCATTCATACGACCAAATTGGGAATCAGATCATAAGGCTAACTAAAAATTAATTACACTTACAAAATAAAGCTCATTAACTAATCACTCTTATTTCCCATTTACATAGTCAACATTACAAGATGAATAGATTGAAAATTTCTTATTCGACACCAGTATGATGAGTATTATTTATTTACTTCTAATCATAATTATTTAATTATTTCATGTTGTCTGTTATGCATCTGACATACTCATATAATTGACATCATGAGTCAATTGAAGTTGGGCCACCATGGAAAACCTGGAAGCACTGGACGGCCGTTTCGTCCTATTATGGGACTCCTCAGCAGTGCGCATCCACGATCCCGCACTCGCGAGATTCGAACCCAGGACCTACCAGTCTCACACCAGAGCATTTAACCGATAGACTACTGAGCTGGCATCCAACTCATGATTGACTCATGATTTCAACTATGAAAATATTAAATTCTCCACAAAACCCCCTCTGATCTATAATCATATGCTCACTAGTGACTGACTTCAAGAGATATTTCCTTGAGTTCTAGTGGGAAGCAGTGACCAGTGGAGTTCTACCAAGTCTGTTGTAGAGATATCAACTCACTGAAGACAATTAGTGAACGGTCGCTCAAAATCGTGGATTGGTTGAAGTTAGATATTAACACCGTTGGATGCCGGCTCAGTGGTCTATCGGTTAAGGGCTCCGGCTCGATACTGGTAGGTCCTGGGTTCGAATCTTGCGAGTGCGGGATCGTGGATGCGCACTACTGAGGAGTCCCATAATAGGACGAAACGGCCGTCCAGTGCTTCCAGGTTTTCCATGGTGGCCCAACTTCAATTGACTCATGATTTCAACTATGAAAATACTAAATTCTCCACAAAATCCCTTCTGATCTATACTCATATAATTCAATATATGTTATTTGACCATAAACTGGGTACAAAGTTTCAAAACTCTTACATTTTCTTCCAATGGTTTCGTATTGATATTGATCACATGAATGATAAATTTATTCCTATAAACGACAAGTCATTTACAAAACCTGAATAATCTTAGTTGATTGTAAAGATTGTTGAGTTTTATAGGTTGCATCATAAGTTAACCTGTTTCATCCCAAAATGTGACTCCTCACTAATGGGCATCTATCACTCTACTATTAATGGAACGCAACGTATTCAGACCTCGAGAAGAGTGATTAACTAAAAGATCACATAAACTGCTGCTAATGTTTCTCATATTGGATATAAAGGTTGTTTAGTGTTTGCTTATTTTCAATGGTTGTCTAGGCAAGGTTAATCCTCTATGTAAACTATGATTTTAATTTTCTTTTGCTAGCAAGGACAAAACTGAGTTTTGTTTTAGCTGCTGAAATACTTTTCTTAGTAGTATACTTCAACCTGATATGGTTGTAAGCTATAAATTTTCAGTAGAATAAAATTAAAATAAATTCACTTGATGTTATTTACTTGTATCTTCCTATTGTTATTTAAGACTGCTATTCATCAGTCTCTTGTTGGCATATGTGCATCCTGTGTGGACTGCTTTGATAGTGCCTTAGGTCACAAGCTTTATAAGCAATGATTGATAGTGGCTAGCAGTGGAATCGATGACGCGCGTTTCGTCCTCTTTGGTAATCGTCAGCTGGATGTACCAACATCTCAGAGTTGATGTTCACTCTGTGACTCGAACCTAGTACCTTTCGCTTCAAACGCCATCTCGTTATCCATTTAGCTACTGAGTCCTGATAGCCACCTGCTTATGCAATGGAGTGCAGGTACATCCAGCTGAAGAGTCTCGAATAGGACGAAACGCGCGTTCTGGATTTCACTACAAGCTACTTTCCATCTTTGCTTACAAAGTTACAGTAATTCATACAACATCAAACTGTTTCTCAGCAGACTTATTTTTCTTAAAAAACTGAATATATTATTGACATCTTCTAGGTGGACTATAAATTGTATACTTAAGCAAAATATTAAATAACTGGAAAAAAACTAGGGATTATTGAAATCGCTACATAGTAATTAAAAACACATTAAAATTTAGTTTATGATGAAACAGTAGGAATGATTATTTATCATATACACACAGAGTTGAACTCTGAACGTTAACAGAATACATAGGAAACATTGTAGAAGAGTTTCTTTTTTCTTGTAAACAAATAGAAATATGTTCTGATCCAAAAGAAAAACAACCAAAAAATGTTCTATCAAATAATTCTATTCAATTACAATTCAATAAAGAAATTTCATAAATTAAATTATTTAATTTATTATAACAATGGATAGTGGTTAGCAATGGATTCCACTGCTAGCTATTGTCCATCTTTGCTTATAATGCTTGTGAATTAAGGCTATATCGAGGCAATACACACAGTATGCACATATGCCAATAAGAGACTGATCAATTGCAGTCCTAAATAACAATGGGAAGATTTAAACAAACAATACCAAGTGAATTCCTACTCTATATCAGTAAAATAATCTGGCTAGTGTATGGTTATCATTTTATTTAGTTTGATATATAGAATTAATTATTAATAGGAGGAATTTTTACTTTTGATTTGAAAAAATATATATATTCATATAAACATTCCTACATACATTTTGGACATGGAAAGTTATGCATAATGTGTATATTGTGTACATGTTTGGTTGATTCTGATAGTGTTTCTTCCTCTTTCTCGAATGAGATGGTTATGAAGTTTTCATTATGGTTGTAAATAACTTCATCAGGTTGATCTACAATATACTGTGTTGTGCATATAATGTATAAAATCGAAAATATGAGAAGTAGTTCATTTCGTCTATTGATTCATCGTTATGTGAGAAACAAATAGATGAGTATAAACCTTACTATCATAATCAACGGGATTTATTTGGATTAATCAAATATTATAACAACTATCCTACAGTCAACTTCGATTATGGTTAATTTCGGTCAAGACATTTTATTAACTTAACAAACAGAGTTATTCAAGCAGTAATAATTCTCATATTTCTTTGTACTATTATGGTCACTATCTTGTCTGTATAAACGAGTAGGCGTGATCACATGTGATAGACTACGCACATAGCTCTCTCTAGCTTAAATGTTGGTATCTTAAATATCGCTCGATGAATCATTCTCTTCCCCATGTATTTGTGTAATCGAATCCTATTATTAGTTTTTGCCTTGCCTCGCTGCACCTTATTCCATTTGACCATAGATTCTCCTCTATATTTGCTTGCATACACACATTCGCCTTTCTGCTCAAATTCGCTAGATATGCGTATAACTGTGTTATCTGTGCTGTCCGCTAATAAACCGTGGTTGTCGCTTCTTATTGCCTTTCGATTTCAAACACTGTTGGGATTTACATAATAACACTTACAAAGATGATGGATTAACGAAGCAAAGCCACTACAGTTTACTAACTTTTTTATACCGTAGCCAACTGTATATGCATAATAAATGTAACAATAAAATCTTTCAAATTGTTTAACTTTTTCTACATTTAATCTATCGTAATTGATTAAAAAGAAATGATCTCTCCGTTCTAAGACCATCATTATGCAAAATACACTTCTTGTTTTAATTTTAGCATTTTCTAACTACTTATTTCAAAGATGACTATTTTAATTAATAAAGTAATTATTATTCCACTTGAGTATTGTATAACTGATTGTAGTTGATAATCAACTTACAATCATTGATCTCGTTTGTTAATAATGATTGTAAGCCTATTTAGCATTTTAAAGTAATTAAATTAAAGGCTATTAAAAGTATGTAGCCTGTTGACAATCCTTGATTGCTCTTAATTCATTTTTTACTGGTTTGATCAGGAAGTGTTGTTGTGATCAGTCAGTCAATTAGGATAGCTTTTAAACGTTTATCGTTAAATTAACTTACTAACAACGGGGTTGGCAGTCTGTGGATCAAGTGGACTTTCTATTCATTTCGGGCCCTAAAAATGCCGCTTTTCGGTTGGAAACAGCTTACTAGGGTCGGCAGTACGATCTTGCAATCCGATTTCTGAAAATTAGCTTTATAGCTAAAGTACTCAAACGACCACTTTCGTATGAATAAACCCCATAGAATGATTTGTTCGTCAATTTAGGATGATTAAAGTTGGACTGTGATCAAGTCTTGATGAAAAATGTGTCAACAGCCAATTATTTATTTGACTATTTTCGTCTTCCATGTGGAAATTTAGCAATAGATGGCTGTTTAAATCTTGGATTTGACATGCAAGCACAAAAGCTGATGATCGTTAACTATACGAGTTTTATCTGATAAAGGTTTAAATTTAATTTGAGTTTGAATTATTGGCATTTGAATATGTATTTTAGAAATTAACCGTATTTAACTGAAGGCAATAAAGCTCTGAATAGCTGGGTTTTTGCTGTACAAAGGCATATGTAAGCTTGAATGTTAATATTAAATGTACACTTATTTTCAGAATTGTGTAACTTAATTGAATGATTTTTTAAATTCAGACTGATTTCGGTTTTGCAAAACGAATCGGATACGGCAATAAAACATGGACATTTTGTGGAACTCCAGAATATGTAGCACCTGAAGTGATTCTGAATAAAGGACATGATTTCACTGTTGATTTTTGGGCACTTGGTATTTTAATGTTTGAATTACTAACTGGAACGTAAGTCAAAGAAGAGATTTATTATTTCATCTAATACTTTTGGTTGTGTGAAGTTGAATTCACAATTACTTTTATTGTTTCATTCAATTTTATTGAGTACCATTATAAAAACGTTGTCTCATTCTAAAGAGTGTTCAAATTTGAATTCATTCAAAATTATTAAGTCTCACTGAAAATTAAAATCAAACATTACCGAAAGTATATATTCTTTGAAGTAAGAATATTTGAAACGTACTGTAATAAACTATACAGCGGTTCTTACTAAGAGACAGAGTTCGGAAAACTTGAAAGAGATTATATTTCTCTATATACAAACGTATTGAAAAAATAGTCTCAAAATCTTAACACAAACAATTTGTAGTATTGGGAATTTAAGCTGCAAAATATGATTACATGTTTTCTCATGTGTAAATGAAACCACAACCATTTTGTTCATTCTTCGTATAGTAGATATATTTGAAGTTAATTTCGTTTACTATTAAAATTTCTATCAAATTAGCAAATATAGTAAAGAAGAAATTGTGTTTGTAGAAATCTCAACGATTAGACATAAACCGATTGATGTTAGACCACCATTGAAAACCTGGAAGCATTGAACGGCCGTTTCGTCCTAGCATAAGACTCCTCGGCAGTACATATCTGGGACCCCACATGCGGGACTCGAACTCGGGACCTTAGGTCTCACTCGTGAACGTTGAACCTCTAGATCACTGAATCAGCTCCAATGGCGTTAATATCTAACTTCATTCAGTTCAAGACATTACGTGCCCATCTTTTACTGTACTGAGGTAGATACCTGTCTTAACCTGACACGGCTTAGCTCCACTGGTCACGACTTCTCATTAGAACTCCGAGCATTTCCTTACGAAGCTAGTCACTAGTGAGAACTTGGTAATTATCGGTTATCGGTTCATGATCTCAATCAAAAACATAATAATCTACATAATCTCATACTGATGATTGAACATAAATCCAGTATTTCCCTCAGCAGTGTGATCCAGAGACTTTCATTTTTCTTTGAAAACGCTTGGACCGAAATGGTAGACAAAACGTTCGATTTATTTTATGTTCAATCACTAAGAGTTTTACAAATACTATTCTCTCTGTAATATCTCTTTAAATTATAATCAGAACAAGATATCGAGAGTGGTAAAAATGCTACTGTACTACAAACTATTCCGACGACATGATGTCACATTATTAAATAACAAATTTTTAAAATTTTATGGTCGAATTCACGAGTCAATTGAAGCTAGATTACCATTGAAAACAGGGAAGCACTGGACGGTCGTTTCGTCTTAATATGGGACTCCTCAGAAGTGCCCATCCACGATCCCTCCTCTCAGGACTCGAACCCAGGGTCTATCGGTCTCATGTGGATCGTGGGTATACACTGATAAGGAGTCTCATACTAAGAGGAAACAGCCTTCAAGTGCTTCCAGGTTTTCCTTGATGGTCTAGCTTCAACTGACTCATGAATTCAATTATAAAATCACTAAAGTCTCTACAAAACCCCCTTGTGACAAAATTTATATAATTCAAACATAATAGTTTACTAAATAAACAATATAACTACGTTGAAAATGAAGTTTTAAACAACAATTCTTCATATTGCATAATTAAGTGACAAATGATATCAAGACATTTAATCAAAATACTTTTCCAATGACGAACCAACTCTGAGAGTTTCATTGATAAAATGTATATTGAAAGAAAATAAACTATCTGTCATTATTATTATTATGATAATTAGTACTTTATGTTAATTCATATATTGTAGACCTCCATTTACTTCATCCGACCCGATGAAAATATACAATATTATACTTAAAGGAATTAATACAATTGAATTTCCAAAATCTATTACAAGAAATGCACAGTGCCTTATTAAAAAGTTATGCAGGTAAAAAAGAATGTTCTTTTAATACTGTTGTGGTTCATTTTAGTCGGTATATACGTAATAGTTTTGTATAAGACAATGAGTAAAAGTAAATATCTATTAGTTATTACGTAACTCTAATTGTATCCATGATTATTTATTTATTTATTAACTGATAAATAATTCACGTTTAGATGTGAATATATATTGTCAGATATTTAGTCAGCGTGCAATTCTATACGATGAAGATTTCAAGATTTGTTTCATGAGGGGATTATTGATTTGGCCACCCTAGTCGTTCTAGGAATTTAGAAGACTAATTGAATTGTTAAACTATTTATGAAGAACCAGATTGTTTTTAAATATATCTTGGAAATGTTTTAAAATTTTAAATGAAGAAGAGGAAGGTGGAATACAGTGGTGTAGTAATTCCATATGTATTGGTATTGCTTACATTTGACCTAGTGGCGATCGCAATATTATTTACATTTCTTAACTTATTCCTGATTTATTAGTTACACTCTCTCACACTCACGGCCACTTTTGACTTGATCGTGTATAACTGTTATTTTCTATTTCATGGTGTGATGCGGTCTGGTTTGCTTGTTTATGTCTGAAATACATGATACACACACTGAAAGCTGAGATTGTGTCCTTGACTGGACAGGCAGGGCTAGGCGTAAAGAACCAATGAGGATTCAGAATTGACTCAAGGCTGCTAGTGCTGGTTGACGTGTCACCGGATTAGCACAAGAATAAGGTCATATAAATTGGTATGCTGATTGGAGATTTTGTCAAGTGATAATTGACAGGGCGATTAGAACATAACTATATATATGTATATATACATATTAGAAAACTAATTATTCAACTGTAACAATATATCAGTTCACTTATTGTTGTAGAGACGCTCCAGCCCAGCGACTCGGTGCTCGAAAATCAGGAATAATAGAAGTGAAAAATCATGCATGGTTTGAAGGATTCGACTGGAACGGGCTTATTGCTAGAACTATTCAGGTTCCTATTACACCAAAAGTGAGTTCATTTGCGTATGACAAATTTTGATACTTTTTTTATAAGTAATACATTCAGGAAAAATGCTTTATATGACACTAAATGAGCAGGATGTCAATTCATGATACCTTTGAGTTGAGGTCAAAGAGTATATTTAGATCTAGGTAAGGAAAGTTCCACTGAAGAATTTCAAAATATTATTTTTTGAAAATAATCATAGGTATGTCTTTGTTTAAATTTGAAGTGACTTTGTTATCATTTAGGAAGGACTTACCATCTGAGCTTTACACTATCAGTTAATATCTTGACCTACAAATGATCAAGATATGTATAGTAATAATAATAATCGGTTACATATATACAAAATTGTCAATCCTTCTACAATTCAAAATCACAAACTTCAAATTATGAACAAGCAATATAAACCAAAACAATTGTTTGAACTTTCACAGCTTTTAAGGATCATTTAGTACTCAACAACTGTAAGAAATCAGTCTTCGATAGTGTTAAAAGAAAGGCATCACAGCTACATTTGTTAGAATAAACGTTTTTCATTAGTTTTCAATAGTATTATGTTAAATATGAATTTGAATTATCACAGGCCGTATGGATTGTCAAACTGTATTTAGATTGTTTTCTTGTCTTCTGTTGCTTTTGCTAAAAGTTTCATGTGTACGATACTTTTCAGTAAATATTTCTCATAAATGATAATATTTATAGAATACGGTGAAATGTAACAACTCACTAAGTTATCTTTAGAAGAGATAATTCGTAAATAAACAATGATAGTCCGATGAATCGTGAGGTCATCAAAAGTTATCTTACTAAAATGAAACACTAAATGTTCATTTGTGACATTCTATCGGGTAATTTTAAAACCCAAGAACAAAATTTAATCTTAAAGCATAGCTTTAAACTAATACGTTTCTTTGGGTGGTCATCCTTCACATAATTGATCGAAATGATTTACAGGTTCTGCATTTAATTATAATAATTTATACTACTAAACTACATACTGTACTATTTGAATGTTAGTTGTCTTACAAGTGATACATTAATCGTAAAGCAAATTATACAATTCACTTAGTCTGAAGACTATTTGAGTTTCTTTCTAACTGCCTAAAACCCTAAAATATTAGTGAATCGACCAATTAATTTAACGGCAAAAGCCGAAGAACGCTCGGAAATTAAAAAGCATTGGAAAGTTGTTTAATCCTGGTGTGAGAATATTTGACAGTAGTGGACCTACAAATACGCCAAAGATATAATGAATGCATCAGGTTTAGATCAATGGATCAGAATCCCATGTTGCACATCTTTAACTTCAGTCAACTGACTATGCGGCATCACTATCAAAAAAATGTTCACAGTGACGATTGTCACAATTCTCGTGCAGTTTTTAATAGTTCTGTGGCTGATATTACCCTCACAATGAACTATTCTTTACAGTTTATACAACTAATTTGCTAGTTTAGCATGAAAAACAATTTATTCATATACTTTTATTACAAATTTTTTTGTATAGCGATACAATTACTGTTTGTTTCTCTGTAAACCTTCAGATTTCCTCACCGACAGATTTATCAAACTTTGACAGTTATTCAGAAGAAGAAGAATTGCCTCCAGAAGATACAACCGGTTGGGATAAAGATTTTTAAAAGGCATAGTAACAATAATTTTGTATTAAACCCAAACTTTCAGTAACGACTAGACGATATGGTCAAAAAATATTCTGTATGATAAACAGTAAAGTTATTTTCTCAATCTTTTCACTCAGCCACTTTTCAGCTTTATTATTTCTGCTAAACTAGTATTTTAATGACTTCTCTGATGGAAATTCTTTCTCATTATTTTTGCTTTTATTACATGAGACTATTTTTCGTGAGAGAAAAAAAAGGGAATCATTCATTTCCTTTCTTTATTTTTGAATTTTATTTCAGATCTAGTCGGTGACAAAGAAGAACTAAACTACGTATATTTAGACTAATAAATTAATGAGTCTTTTCGTTCATATTTTTATATATATACGGTTAGATCACTGTTGAATACAACGGCAACCGTATTATGATTATCATCATTATTAGAATTGTCAACAATTACCAGGAGGAAATTATAGATGTACCATGATAAAATGGAAGTTATTCATAAAAACAATCATTGATAATGAGAATAATAATTAAGGTTGGAAATTTAGATCATTGAATTCCAGTCTCAGTGGTCTAAACATATTGTGACGTAAAATAATCATAAAGTTAGAAAGTTTTTGTTAAATTAAAAAGGTGGAAACTATATAACATTGATAATGATATACGAAGATGGTAAGACTGATGTGTAATTAAATGACTTAATCATGGTACTTGACCGGAACGAAACCATAATTCCGTTTCTTTAAGTGCTAATTAGATTCAAACATTAAATTAAGAACATCGAATTAATGACATTAAATAGGAATAATATATTTGTAAAATCTCAGCGAATGAATTCGAAGTAAATCCGTTTCACCTGGCAATCTGGTCCAAGCTTTTCACCACAGACGTTTTCTCAAACAGTAAGAAGAATCACACTCGACTCATTTGATTCAATTCAGCTAATACATCTAAAGGCCGGTTTTCAACGTTATGTCATACCTCAAAAATTTACCGCGGACAGAAATAATCTTCAAAAGTTACTACTTTGTAAAGTCATAAACGGTCTGTTTTAAAGAATTCCTCCTTAAATCTGAAACTCTGAATGAGTCTAACTGAAAAACATGATTTAACGAAGAGGTTCACCACTGGATAACTGAAAGCTCGTTGCATGAGTAATCTTCATAATACCATATTATTGTGATATATGTTTATAATAGTAGTGATACAATTACCATCTTACACATTAGTAGCAAAGTTGACAGGCCTATTGTGGTGTGGTCTACTTATATCCACACAAGTAGTATATAGTGATGGTCAGACATAGAATGTATATTGGTAGATCGATAAGGAACGAACAGGAATGAAGTGCAATCGGTACGAAAATGCATGAACAATGAAATCAGAGAAGACGGACTAATATTTGCAGAAGGAACAGTTAGGATTGAGACAATTGATTGTTATTTCTCAAATTAACTGTTCCCATGTGTTGTTCAAATTAACTGCTGACTGTATGATCATCAGAATTTAGTGAGATAGTGGTAATTCGTGCTAAAATACATTCGATTGTCCCAACTAGTATTCTGTTCACTACACTATGACTACCAGTTAGTAAAGTTTATTTTGCGACTGAAGATAAGTGTAGAACTTGCAATTTTTGGATGTTCTTCTGAGCAGTAGACCAGATACTGATCTACCAAGCAAAATACGAATTTCCGAATGTTGGGATCATTGTGACTTAAAATGATCAGAGGATTACGGGTAAATGAATAGGTTTGTCAACAAACTGTAAATGTTTTTTATTGTAGTTTTATTGGAAAAGTCTCGAAAGAATTGATGGACTCTCAGTCACTGAAGACTATACTTGTGTCGGATTTAGGGATAACATTTTGAAAGAGGCTACGAAAGCCCTACTTACCAGGTCTGTGAGGAAAAACTGAATTTCGATAACTGGTCGATTGCACTTTATCACTATTATTTGACTGACGCCAATTAAAGGATAGACTGAAAGTTTGCATACCAGGTCAATTACTAAAGTAAAACCAGTTTTATTAGTTGGATGGATAGTGCCTATTCCAAGAGCGGTATTTGACTATCACAACGGAAGTTTAAGCTGGTCATAAAGTTCAACTAGCCGTTTTTTCAAAACTATTTCGAAGTTAAATAACACTGCTAGATTGTAATGTTGTAATTTGTGCGAAACAAAGGATTTAGAAAGTCCCTCGTTCGAGCTAGAGATTTAATGAAAAAGTTAATTGTTCAGTCTCTAAATTTATCATGTTTTCAAGTTCTACCTACTTTATTTTATTTCATTCTCTACATTCATATTTGCCAAATGGCTATTCAACCTGTTATTTATAAACAAATTTCGTCGCATTTTATAACCTACTGTTGATGCTTTTATAAACAAACCTGTAGTTTAGTGGGAAACTTATTTTAATCGTTGAAAATTTCACATCTAACTTATGAGCGATTTCCACAATGACCCAAAACTAATGTTTCTCAATGAATATTAATATATGTTTAGTAGCTTTAGGGGCTGATGAATGATTGTGCTGCTAAAATTACTTCGTCCTGTTGAACAACCAGTAATTTTTCTTAAAATTTATCTTGCACTGTTGAAAATGTTTCATATCTGGAGTTATGATGCTTTTAATAACATTACACTTACAAATGACCATTTGTTATCAATAAACAACAAATACGGGCTAGAAAATTAATTTTTCAAATGAAGCTAACGTCAAATAACTAACATGGGGATCGTACCATATACATTTCATGAGAGCTCCTAATTCACTTGGTGTTTTTTTAGAAAGCTAGTTTCGCATTTTAAGTCAGAAATAAAAATGAGCGGGCATAATAAATTAACCTTAAACAGCGGTATCTGATCGGATAAAATAAAGGACCAAAGTAGAACACAAATTTCAATAAATTTACGATAATTATATTTTTTAAAAATAAAGGGAAATTAGTAATGGGTTTTAGGACAAAAGATAAACAATATGTTTTATTATTTCATACTGGTGGATCTATAACCATTCTGGAATTCAAGTGGGAATGAACCCAATCAGGATGTGCAGCTTCAATATCTTCAACTATACGATTGACAGCTGTACATAAACTTTGAATATGCATACTCCAAGATGAAACACCAGGATCTCTGTCTGAAATATATAAAAAGAATAACGAAATGAGCGTATGGCGTAATAAAAACATGAGTTCGACGATTTATAATTAACTTATTGTTAAATTGATAGTAGATGTATATAAATGAAAGGTTAAACCAGAAATCACCATTATGTATCCAGAAGAGGTTTATTCGGTTTATATGTTTATCTTGGTCCATACCTGCATAACCAGATACCTAAACTTAATATTATAAACCTCATATCCCCCTTCCCAATCCTTTTTATGGTTTTATCTTACTTGGTCTACACATTTATCTTTCCCAATGCGCAATTTTCTTGACAACACATTTCCTATTACATATTCGCACAACGTCATTATTATTATTACCTCAGTTAACAAGACAAAATTCTCCTACCATGCATTTTATTCACACTATTTATTGTATCATTATTATATTGATCATAACTTGACACTTTATTGCGAATCATTCTGACCTTTATTAAATGATCCTCCTGACTTACAACTATTTATGTCGTAACAGATGCAAAAGTTCACCTTTTTTAACACAAAACATTGTCAAATTCACTAATTCATGGCTTATTTTGTAAAATATCACAATAATTATGGACATAAAACTGTAGAGCCTGATGATGAAGTTAGTGAAATCAATTGTTCGCCCAAATATTCTTTGTTTTTGGACAACATAAAGGTTGTCCGAATTTTAGACACTGATAGAAACATCCTCAAAAGGATGAGAACAAAACAACGAACCAAAATTTACAATTAAGCATAAAGTAAATATTTATTATATTCAAATGACCAAATAACTACAAACTTACTTTCAAAATGAATAACACCATCAATTTGATCAAGTTTACCAATTAATCTTCCTTCACTAATCATTTGCGAGGCGATAGATTCAGCCTAAAATGAAAAAATTAGACAAATACGTGGTTTTTCGATAAAAAATAATAAAAACTACTCTTTCTGCCAAAAAAAACAATTGATTTAAAGAGTTTACTTGAACAAACTTCGAAGGTGAACAGTTTATGTCGAGTTTGTTTATTGTTTCACTGAACTACATTTGATTTAAATCAGTTTTGCATATGGATCAATTTCTTTCTAAACATGATGTGCTACATAATCGTGGATGAGACAAATTTTCAATTTCTTGGAATATAAGAGAACTTAGATCGATTAGATCATTCTATTTAAACTGTCAGGAAAAGAATGCACACATTCCATGGACTACAACAAGAGATAGTCACAAAAACACATTTAAAAGACAATAATCTCATGTTTCTGTAACAAATATCATTAGGCATCATGTATAATCATTGGTAGGAAAATCTGTATTGGATTACCCTAATGCTTTATTGTCTTACATTCAAATACTGAAGTTGTTCATAAGATATTTCACCCAACTAACTTTCTGGATGGGAAAACTAATAAATTAAACACACAGTTACAATTCAGTGGATACAAAATTATGGATGTTATTATCGGTTGGAATATTATTATTACTGTGATAGATTGAAACAAGAATTAATCAGATAAAACTTTAGCCACGAAAATGAATATTTAATACGTTCCACAATTTTATCATGAGCCTAGAATTAACTATACTTTATGGATTAAAAAAAAACTTTTTAATACACCACCAGGGTGACACCATACACAGAATTCAACCACGCAAACACTAGTATTTGTCGTCAACTAAACCATAAGCTGTTATATTATTTTGCAATAATTGATTTGAAAATCATTACAAAGACAATCTTTATTGTAAAATTTACAAGAATACAAATAATGTTGGAGGAAAAATTTAATTTGTAATGATTGGTTACTTCAGATATCCTTTGAAAAGTTTTTTTTCTTGTATTTAAGATCGATTAGATAAGTAACAATATACAATACTGCAATTCAATCAACAGTGAGTAAAGTTTTCTTTTTCTTTAATATATACATTTTAGACTTTGCAGGAAAAATTTGATTTATTGTACTTACATGGTAATGGTGTTTTACACATGGTAAAGTAAGATGTTTGGTATTAAAAGTGCTTTCCTGAATACGAAGAGTACACCTAGGAAGGTTAGGAAACCCTGGTTTTATGCCTATCGTAAATATAAGATCTAGGATATTAAATTGTGTATGAACCTATTTCAGTCAACAGTAACTCATCAGCATGAAACGTTTTGATGCAGTACAACTGGGTCATGGATTAGATGTTGAAGTCACAGGTGAGGGATTGTATATTGAAAAAAACCAACTACTTCGAATGAAGAGCATTACAACAGTTAAATAAATGAATGACTATCACGTAAACACTTTTACATCTCTTTAGCTTTTAAAATTTACAGAAACTATTTTTAAATAACAATAATGATACAGAAAATGATATTAAAAATAATTTTGAATTACCTACCTCATTTGCAGATATTTCCAAAAGAAGACCTAAATTCTCCAAACTGATATTATTATAGATTAAACTGGCGGCTAACATGTTATGTTCAATCAAAGCTCGTTCAAGCAGTTTTTGTACAGAAGATGAAGTGGTAGATGACAATGTCCCCGACTGATCTTGAATGCTGGTAGTTACTCCTGAAACATCTTGTATTGAAGATTGTAATAAATGAGGATAATATTTCTTAAGTAAAGGCTCCAAACTGGAGAGTGATGAACGATTAATTAAACGTCCCATAAACCTGAATATAATTCAATAAATAAACGAACAAATTATTTTAACAATGGATATTGTGGAACATTGTCATGCAATATAAAATTTACACAAGCACATGTCGATTTAAGGTTGCGATTTTAACAGAAGTGAATTAATTTGGCTTTTTTGGCATATACACTTCGTTTTACAATAAAAATAGGGTACTTTAAAAACATCTAAGATCATATACTAGAAACCCACACATGTTTTACTCTCAGAGGTCACGTTTCAAAATTATGAAAACAGCAGACCAGTACACAATATACTCAGCTTTTGGTAGACACTCTATTTATTCCTTAAGTGAGCAAAAGAAAGGAATAAGCTTTTTAAATACATACCAAAAAGGGAATTGCATGATACTTAGCAACCACTAGGACATATTTAACCCATTTGGGAGCTGGTCGTCTACTACACGTCAATGAAGTAGTATTCTTACAAAAAATTGAACCAAAGATCTATATCTTCAAGAATGCATTATTACTAAGCTACCAATTACTATTTTTCATTCAAAGAATATCAAACTAATATTATACACAATGCTAGTAACACGAATCATTAAAGGTGACTGTTACAGCTCGATAACTTAGTTCAAAATTTTTTTGTAGTATGAACGGATGACTGCTAGGTACGCATTTTGCTGTGAATACTGATCCACATTAGGAATAAGATACATCTAACTATCGAGTTCAAGCATAACAAAATCCGGATCACTACTAAATACAACTGGGAATAGATCGATTTAGAGAGGAAGAAAGTGCATTACACTACTCCTTCAGATAAAAGATAATCAGAAATTCATTTCATCATATTATAACAGGAAGTGTTAACACAATATAAGGACTCAGTTAATTACAAACTTCCTAATTGTTGTTTGAACTAGTTTATTATTTTGAAAAATAAGTGTTCATTGCTAAATCTATAAACAGCTTTTTAAACGATATTATTTCCATCGTCAACATTATCAACTGTTGCATATGCTGGATACTTGTGCAAACTAATTTAAAATAGGATGATTCTGTAAACAACTAAATATAATAGTGAGCGATTTATTGAGTTTCACTTCCGGTTAAATGAGAACTAAAGACTTTTATAAACAACCTGGTCATAAATCAATTTGGTATTTATGGTAATTTGTTTATAGACTGTCCCATATCCTTTGAGTTTATGTGGTTCTCCACCTAATTTTAACCTGTTGTGGAAACTTTCTTTTAAAAAAAAACTACCACGTGTTATATTTTGGCAACGACTAGCCTATCACATTTGTCAGTGTTTCAACATCAACTTTATTTTAACAAAACTGATATTCTCGACTACATCTAAGTGGATAGATATTGAATGGCAATCTAACAAAATGAAGGGCAACAACACCAACAGTATGCATTCAGAAAAAAAGCAATATTACTTCACAAGATGTTCGTATATAGTCAGTCTCCGAGTGACTTTGAAAGACAATGTAACATTAAATTATCCAGACTGAAAGATCGATTAGGGGAAAAAACCACCAGGTACAACAGAAAAACTACTTTCGATTTTAGCCCACTGCTTAATAAATTAGGGATGAAACAGTGACAGCTGTTATCTGCATACGTCGGTAAGAACCAAGTTATTTCTTGAATAGTAGAATACAAGATACCGCTTAGAAATGCCTTGTTTTCCAAACAACTAACTAAAATTTGCTAAGAATGAAGACTTTGGACTACTCGTCAAAAAAACGAAAATTACCTTTAGAAATTTTTAGTCCTACTGGTTGATCCTCAACAAACAAATCCCTTGAAAATCGATTGTAATTACTATCCATAGCAGTGGTTAACGAACCTCTTCAGTGTTTATAAGTCTTGGTTTACTTTCCAACTGTTAGTCGGGATAGGAGATAAATCATAGTGAACCTAATATAGGTTACCAGTCGCTATATCAAATCAGTCATACACTCCAACAGCGTTGGTGGTTTTTAGGTGCACACAATGCAATGCAGTGGTTCACAAACAAATAAATAGCAGCTTATGATAATATTCACGAATTTTCCCACCGAAAACTGTTTATATGATTTGGAATGAACTTCGACCACAATGCTATGTTTGAAGAGATTACGAGATCACTTAAATAAGAGAATGGAACGAAGGATCGGCAACACAACGACAAGACAAGTGAAGTTATACCGACGCGTCCCAACCCTGCTTATATATTTTTATGTGAACACATAAACAATGGTACAAGGGGGCATCAAATACATATGCGCCACACAATAACTATGAGGCCAGTATTAATTAATAGTGATTTGCGTGATGGATTTGATACTACCTGGGTGCCAAAACCGAAGCCGGTTGTTTTCTTAGGGGTCACACCTGGAGCATTTGATCTAAAGGTCGACTCCATAAGGCAGTGGAGCAACGTAGTGAGATGCAGTCCCATGGTAGCCGGTGAAAAACAATAGGTTCATATGCCAACCTTCCCTCAGGATTATGCAGCCCATGTGCACCGTTGGTTTGGAATCAGGGTTTTCCAACTCTCCTAAACGGACTCTCGGTGTCCACCAACCCAAGTAAAGCGTCGGACACTCGCTTTCCGCCCTCAAGTTCGTAAAAAAACATCCCCGCCACGAGAAGACAGTGATTAGGACTTTCCTAGCAGTGACTGTATACGTGTGGCCATGTGAGAACAATTTGAGAGGGAACCGAATCCCCGCACCCTCGGCCGTACCAGGGCATTTAGGGGCTCCAGAGCCCTGCTAACTCGAGGGAGAAGACCAGATGAAGGAAAGGCATATCCCACAAGCAGCCATAAGCACGAACAAACCAAGCACACAACTCAAGCGTATATATACAATATAAAAAGGTCCTTGGGAAACGTCACAAAATAGCGTATTAAAAGAGGCAAAGAACCAATAACATGTAGGGTCCTTCCAAGTGGGAAATACAGTCTGAAGGTAAAATTGGGCGATTTTAGCTCGAAGATGGGAAATTTAAATTCCAAAAATAAGACGTTTACCAAGTGATTTCTGGCGATCTAGTATCCCCAGCACACAACAAGCTTGAATTATGAATGTTAAAATAATCATTCTTTAACTAAAAGAAACACACTATCCGAATAACATTCGGTGTTTTTCTTAATTTAAAAGTCTTTTAAATCAGCTAAACAAGATGAAAAATTAACTGACTGTTAGTATGATTATCCCGTGTGAGTAAAAAGGTGTAGCCAGTGTTTAATTGATAAGAAAAGTTTTTAAACTTCATCAGATATCTATATCAATTATTCATTCTTGCTTAATAATCAACATAATATTTAATATAAACACTGAATAGTGAACTTACATATTTTCTAAAATTGGATAGGCATCGAAAGTTTGGCACCGTTCATCTTTATATAAAGTAGCTAATAACCTAGAACGTTGTTGACCAGCACTAGAAAGTAGAGCAGCTGCTAACGCTCGTTCTATAAAGGCCAAACGCTCGGAATCATCAAGCCATGGAAATCTTATAGATAGTTCAGCATAACGTTGACCAGCTTCAAGAAATTTTTGCTTTAAATCTAATAAATGTGCATAGGCTATCTAAAATTTTAAATAACAATAAGGGGAATAAACGATCTAGTAGACAATGAAAAACATATTGAATATATTAAAACATATATACTAATTCTACAATTTTGTATGATTTTTTCTTAGTTTACATTACCATCAGTTGATTTTCTCTCAGTGTATCAAATATATAGTAAAAGGTTGAATTAAAACATGACTACTAATCAATCAACCCCGCTTGTAGCTCATCTAGGGTTACTGTCGGTCCCAAGCCCACACAAAGGAGGAGGGTTTGGAATTGGGTCAGCAACCCCACCCTGTAGAAAACAACATTGAAAAAACGCTAAACAGAATAAACAATTTAAGCTACTTAAACTCTGTCCTCCCAGTTGAAGGATCTTTTTTCAGAAGAATTATGACGCCTCATGGTGAAAGCGGAAATTCTTCGAAAGTAACGAGAGCGATGCCCCCTCTAACAACCAGCAGTGAGACAATTAATATAGGTACATGGAATGCCCGGACAATGTGGGAGACCGAAAAGACTAATCAAATAGCTGAGGAAATGAGGAGATACAACTTAACGGTGATCGGAATCAGTGAAAACCATTAAGCTGAACAGGAAAGGATAGATATGGGAGAGATGATACTGTGCTATGGTTATGAAGAAGAAAATGCTCCGCACACTCAGGGAGTTGCTCTGATGCTATTTATTTATTATTTATTTATTTAAACACATATATATTGGTACAAAAGGGCACCAGGTACATATGCGCCACACAAAATAATGAAAGTAGGAAGAGAAGGGATGAAAAGATAAGGCGGACTGAAATGTACAACCAGAAGAGCTCTCTCAGTTAAGAAAGTTAGAACCATTCTTTATGTAGAAAGTAAAAGAAGGTTGCAGCAGGATCGCCACTGGCTTCTATTCTGAGCCATATCTGATAACGTCTCTAGCCACTGTGTTGCACCATCTCTCGGACCCCAGCCAGGGAGTCGTGAAGGACCAACAGAAGCTAGCCCTTTGCAGCTCTCTTTCATGCCACGACACCATGTCATACACTGACCTCCTCTCCGCTTTTTCCAACCAGTCCCAGGGTCGGCAAATAATGCACGACGTGGAAGTCTCTGGGACGACATTCGTAAAACATGTCCAAGCCACCGAAGTCGGTGTTTCAAGATGGTGACACCAATTGAATTATCATCTCTGCGCCCGAACACACGATGCCAAACCTCTGCATTACTAACATGGTGTTGCCACTGGATGTCAGCAATCCTTCGGAGACAACGATGATCGAACACAGAGAGTCGTCTAACATACTCAACTCGGAGAGGCCAGGTTTCACAAGCATAGAGCAAAACTGCTCTCACCGACGCGTTGTAGATCCGACCTTTTACAGCCAGACTAACATCACGAAGGCGCGAAAGATGGCCCAGATTGGCATAAGCCGCTCTGGCTTTCCTTATACGTGCATCAATCTCATCACTCACGCCCCCACCAGTACTTATGTAGCTACCTAGATACACGAACTTCTCAACTACTTCAATCTGCTCACCATCCAGGGTGAGTACAGGATGAGAATCCTGCCAGTCTTGTAGGAGTACTTTGCACTTGGAGGGTGCAAAGCACATGCCGTACCTGCGGACACTGATTGCCAACTGATTAAGTGCGGATTGCATGCCTTAGGCATTATCGCACAGTAAGACAATATCATCCGCATACTCGAGGTCGAGAAGTCGTTCTCCAGGCAACATATCCACACCGCCATTACTTACATCCATCAGAGCTGTCTCCAGGATGTCGTCGATGGCAAAGTTGAAGAGGAATGGTGAGATCGGGCAACCCTGCCTAACCCCACTGCTCGAATGGAACAAGGGAGAAAGGTGGTTGTATGCCCTCACTCTGCCTGAGGTGTTCGTATACAGGGCCTTTAAGATGTTAATGAACTTCTCAGGCACACCCTTCTTCAATAGACAATCCCAGAGAACAGTCCTGTCCAACGAATCGAAGGCCGCCCTGATATCAAGAAACACTACGATTGTTGGCCTGCGATAAGTATGACGGTGTTCTAACATTTGGCGGAGGGTGAAGATGTGGTCAATGCATCCTCGACCAGAACGAAAACCAGCCTGCTCCTCGCGAGTCAATCGTTCTCGGGTTTTAAACAACCTACGAAGAATGACAGAAGCCAATAGTTTGGACGCAATCGAAAGTAGACTTATCCCCCGATAGTTATTGCAGGAACAACGTGAACCCTTTTTAAAGATAGGGACGACTATCGACTCATTCCATGATGTTGGAACACTTTCTTGCTTCCAAACCTTTCCAAACAACACAGTCAATTCATTAGTCAGAAGGTCACCACCATCTTTAAAAAGAGCCGGAGGTAAGTCATCTGGGCCCGGTGATTTGTAACGTTTTAAGAGTTGGAGTTCCTTGCGGACTTCCGCCTCGTTTGGTGGATCAGTCGTCACCGGCCATGGGGGGCAGGACAAACTGGTTGATGTTGCAGGAGCAGCAGGCCAGTTGAACTGCCCTTCGAAAAATTCCGCCCATCGTCCAAGACGTCGAGAGATGTTAGTGATTGGCATCCCGTCATCCTCGTAGATTGTTTCACTCACACCAGACTTCTTGCTGCCAGTGGCTCGGATGAGTTGGAAGAGCTTCCGGCAGTTACCAGATGCAGCTGCTTCTTCCATCTCATTAGCACGCTCCGACCACCAGGCTTCCCGGTCCTTACGCAAGCTTTGCCCAATTTCATTACGTAACAGCCTTCGTTTGTGGTCAAACTCACGGTCACCCGGAGTAGACCGACGGGCTTCCATCAGTTGTAAGGAGCCAGAAGAAACCCAGTGCTTGTAAGCGGGACGTTTCGCGAAGCCGCAAGCGGCTTTACTCGCCATTTTCATGGCGTCGTGAAGAAGCAACCAATGCTCATCTATACTTTTCGGTGGGATGGTAGCTAGCCTAGAGGCTAACTCCGCTCCATACTTACTTGCAACAGATGTTGCAGCCAGTTTACTAACATCAATCCGTTGGTGGTGGTCAATCCTTCGGCCACTGAAAAGTAAGGTGAGATTGGCGCAGACCAGGGCATGATCAGACTCCAGATAGGTACTCCAAAAGGAGCGGCAGTCTTGTACACAACCACGCCAGCGGTAGCTGATCGCGATGTGATCAATCTGAGTCCAGGCTTGGGATGCAGAGGGAGGACGCCAGGTGGCACACCGGCGATGACTGTGCCGGAAGTTAGTGCTGGCCAGAAATAGGTTGTGGTCTGTGCACAGTTGCGGCAAACGGTCCCCGTTATCTGTCCTGCGACCAACAAGTCCCCATCGGCCACCTAAACGACTTTCTTCTGTGCCTAGACGCCCGACCTGTGCATTCAAGTCTCCGGCTAGTATTACAATATCTGTCGAACGCGCTTTCTGGAGAAGAACTGTTAACTGATGGTAAAACTCATCCTTGATTGCATCCGGGCTGCAATCTGTCGGGGCATAGGCGGAGATGACGAAAAGACACCGTTTCTCACGCCGATTTCTTCTCACTTTGATGGAACTTTCTAATCTAACAGCACATAACCGACTGTTAATGGGGATCCAATCGATTAGTGCTGCCTCAGCCCTAGCGCTTAGTGCGACACCAACGCCAACAAGACCAGACGAAGATGCCACAGGGTCCCCGGATAAGCGCACGTGGAACAAGCTTTTCGAGGCGACAGATGGAGAGCGGATTTGTAGTACTTCACTAGAGTCTTGAATACGGGTCTCGGATAGACAACAAACATCAACATTAAGACCTTCCAAAGACATAGCCAGCCCTATCTGTTGTCTGATATGCATTAGTGTGCGAACGTTGAAGGAAGCCAGCTTGAACGGCGTACGTGGTTTCAGAAAGACTGCTTCAGTATTCATAATCGGTGGAAGCATTCACTTTCAACCTGACAGTGACTGGAGATCGTTTAGATAGGACAGATTTTCCACCAAGAGCGAGCTGCTGCATAAGTCGAAAAGTAAGGTTACACAAATTGGGGATAAAAGGGGGTGAATTAGCGATATGGTAAATAATAATAATAATAATAATAATAATAATAATAAAGGTAATAATAATAATAATGTAAATTGTCTTGCTTTTAGTATGAGCAGGGATAGTATCGTCAATAGAGTTCATCATTTCATTTATTTGTGTGTGGGCTGTGATACTGCCCGGGTGCCCAAACCGAAGCAGGTGGTTTTCTTAGGGGGCCACACCCCGAGCCTTTGACTAAAAGGTCTGATCCACAAGGCAGTGGAGCATCGTGAGGAGATGCAGTCCCATGGTAGCCGTTGACCAATGACAGGTTCGTCCGCCATTCGTTCCATCAGGATACTGGAGCCCATGTGCACCATTGGTTTGGAATCAGGGTTTTCCAACTCCCCTAGGTGGACCCTCCGTGTCCACCAACCCGGTTAAAGCGCCGGACATTCGCTTTTCGTCCTCTCACTTTCGTAAACAACACCCCTGCCACGAGAAGGCAGTGAGTAGGACTTCCCTGGCAGAGGCTATATATTCGCTGGCCATGTGAGAGCATTTCGAGAGGGAGAGTAGACTCTCCCCACTCTCGGCCGTACCAGGGCATTTGGGGGCTCTGATGCTATCCAAAGAAGCATAAAAATCACACAAGATGAGAATCTCGCGGATCCAGGATCATCAAAGCATCCATCAATATAAAGAAGGGGGGAATCACAATGAATGTTATCCGATGTTATGCACCCACGAATGATAGCAATGACGACGAAAAAGATCAGTTTTACGAGAGGCTGCAATCGATCATGGAGAAGTGCTCAGGAAAGGACCTGATCATCCTGATAGATCCAAACGCCCAAGTCGGTATGGACAACAACGGTTATATCATGGGACGACATGGACTAAGAGAAAGGAACGAGAATGGCGAGAGATTTGCAAATTTACGTGCATTCAGCGAAATGGTTATAGGTGGCTCAATATTCCCACACAAACCTATACACAACGCTACACGGGTATCACTGGATCACACTACACAGATGATGAGCATCAGAGCTGACAAGCAGAAATATGTGGAAGAACTGGTAACAACAGAGAAAAATGCTACAACAGCAGAAAATATGAAACAACTACATGACACGACGAAGAAACTGACAGGCAAATATAGTAAACCAGAGAGACCAGTCGAACACACGGAGAGCAAGACAATCACTGAGATTCAAAAACAGAGGAACAGATGGGGAACTCTTGAATAGGTCACCACCATTGAATCCACTGGATATCGAAGCAGCACACACAGACATTCCTATAGATGTCACTCCACCAACGATCGAAGAAATCAGGATGGCCAGCCATCAGACAATTCAAGAATGGGAAGGCAGTAAGACCTGACAATATACCAGCTGAAGCACTCAAGTCAGACAGAGAAGCAACTGCAAACATGCTTCACCTTCTTTTCAGGAGGATTTAGGAGGAAAAACAAGTGCCACAGACAGACTGGAAAGAAGGAAGACTCATCAAGATACCGAAGAAAGGAGATCTGTGCAAATGTGAAAAGTACACAGGCATCACACTACTATCGGTACCAGGAAAGGTTTTCAACAGAATGTTGCTGAACCGGATGAAAGATTCAGTAGACGTCCACATTCCATATCAACAGGCTGGATTCCATAAGCATCGGTCGTGCACAGATCAAATCGCGACACTACGAATCATCGTTGAACAATCAGTTGAATGGAACTCGTCACTATATATCAACTTCATTAACCATGAGAAGGCGTTTGACAGTGTGGATAGGAGGACCTTATGAAAACGTCTTTGACATTATGGTGTACCTGAAAAAATCATCAATATCATACGGAATTCATACGACAGACTACAGTGCAAAGTTGTGTATGGAGGACAGCTGATAGATGCATTCCAAATAAGGACCGGAGTCAGGAAAGGTTGTCTACTCTCCTCTTTCTTCTGGTGGTTGACTGGACTATGAGAACCTCCAAATCTAACGGGAAGCACATAATACGATGGACAGCTTGGATGCAACTAGACGATTTGAACTTCACAGATGACGTGGTCCTTCTATTCCATACACATCAACAAATGCAGGTCAAGACAAACAGTGTAGTAGTGGTAGCCTTTGCATCAGTAGGCCTCAAGGGAAAAAGTGAGATCCTCAAATGCAACATAGAGAACACCAACCTAATTAAACTTAACGAAGAAGCTTTGGAAGATGTGGAGAATTAAACGTACCTGGACAGCATCATAAATGTACAAGGAGGACCCGATGCAGAGGTAAAGGCGAGGATTGGCAAATCAAGAGCGTCATTCATACAGTCGAAGAACATAGGACTCAAAATAACTGTCAACCAATATCAAAGTCACAATCTTCAGTACGAACATCAAGACAGTTCTACTGTACGGAGCTAAAACTTGGAGAACTACTACAATCATCATCAAAAGTACGAATATTTATAAACAATCGCTTACGCAAGGTAGTTTATGTCCCTTGGCCGGATACCATCAGTAACAGCTTACTCTGGGATGAAACAAATCAGCTTCCATCTCAAAGAGGGATTTAGGAAAAGACGGTGGAAGTGGATAGGACATACATTATGGAAACCACCAAACTGTATCACGAAGCAAGTCCTTACTTGGAATCCTGAATCGAAATGGAAAAGAGCAAAACCAAAGAACACTGCACCGGGAATCGAAAGCAGACATGAAAAGGATGAATAGCAAGTGGAAGCAGCTGAAAAGGATTGTCCAAGACAGAGTTGGATGGAGAATGCTGGTGGGTGGCCTATGCTTTTCCACGAGGCGTGACAGGAGCAAGTAAGTAAGTTTACCGATCAATCACATCTTCAAGTAGCGAATTGCTGGAGGTATAACAACCTAAATATATTCAACAGAATGTGTGGTAGACGAAGTGGGACGTAGAGATATGTCATTCGTAAGTTCATGTTAGACGCTACTATTATGTTTGCAGTAAAAAATACCTATTTAGTGAAAAATTAAGTTCGAGAATGACGGAGTCGAATAACCTGACAACCAATCTCTGAGGATAGATTATTATATACAATAATGTTTCTCAGTTGTTTTATTTGAGAAATCAAAAATTCCTGAAAATTAAGACACAGGTTCGATCCCTTCATATATTATTTGACTACCCTTGTTTAGACAAGTGGAATGGGTTTGAAGCTAAGTCCGAACAACTAAAGGCTCAACCCAGTGAATGATACTTTTCAAGAGTTTAGAAAAACTTTATTTATTATTATTTAAATTTTACAAGCCACTGTAACTTAATTGACATTATTAGAATACACTACTAGCAGGAAACGAAATTGTATTTAACAAATAACATCCTTTTCTAGAGTAAGACTCTAAATTTCACAGAATACTAAGGAATTCTTTAAAACAAAACTTGATTATATTGTTATTGTAAGGATAGTCATATAAATTAATTTCTAAGCTCACCTTGTATCGAACCAACAGTTGTTGATTCTGACATTCTGGTTGCAGCAAAGATGCCCGATTTACAAAAACTTCAGCTTCTTGAATTTCATGAATTTTTAAGAAATATTCTGCTATTCTCAAATAGATATCCAATTTATAATTTACTCCATAGACTCTATTTAAAATGTCAATTCGAAAAACACAAATGGTTAGAATTGATAGATGTCATGGTAGAGTTTATCAGAAAAAAATTTACACCGAATGAAATGTTAACATGCTGAAAAATATTAATAACGTACTAGATGGCGACTTCAGTGTTCATTGAAAAAACCATCAATCGATGTATTTAAAATGTACAGCAGTTCATTAGGATGTTAAACAAACAAAGTACTTACGTACAAACCGCAAAATATATTTGATTTGCAGGATCAAACATTGTATTATACATCGATATTATGTTATTAAATACTATTGCTTTAAATGATTGAGAGTGAACGAAATGAATCGACTCTAAAATTTGAGTGTAGAATTGGTGGTTATCATTTATAAAAAAAATTACGTTTTCTCTTCTAGCTGTGCACGTGAATTTACATAGAAGCTAAAGTGGATGCTTTGAGAAGAAAATCACTCAAAAGAAATGGTTGACTTTCACAGAAAGAATTAAAGGCAGTTTGTTGAGAAAACAATAAAATAATTCAAATGCACATATACTAATCGTATTCAATATTCTGCTGGTAAACTAATACACAACACGATTGGGTTTGATACAATTATATCTGGTGAATTTCATAACTAAATGCCTTTGCAATGAATTTTTGAAAATAAAGAGTAGTTAAGCGGGTTTTTTAAGTACATGAAAACTCAAAAAAAACTTCGCATATTGCATTTAGTCGTTGTAAACCACCTGTTTTTCATAAATGGATCTAATAATTTAGGTTCTGAGACAGATCTTAGTTTGATGGGATTCGATTCTGGAAATTTGTAGATTAGCTACAATTTCAGATAACAAAATAGAAGTTAAAAAAAGAATAATCAATAGCGAAAGGCGTAGCAATTTTCTGGCCGAAGAGTCAGGAGTTAAAGTCTAGTGGTAATTGTGTGTAAATAAATGGTCAGTCAGTTACAAAGTAGAACCGGGTATACATATGCATCAGTTCAAGTTGTCATACCTCATTAGTACACGAAGATAAAGACCGAATTCATAGAAGCAGTTACTTCAATGGCAAGGAAAAGGGATTTCATATAACGATATGATACAGGGAGGTAGAATCAGTTAGTAGAAAGAAAAGTATACAGCAATTAAAATCTCACGGTTTAAAGAAAGAAAAAGAGTGTATACACTTACGCCATTGTGACCGATTCTGGGCAATGAAACAGTCCCCAACCAATGGTTACGATAGTCACGCGGACCCCAACCAAGTAGTCTGCATCTACCAACATGGCTCAAGCCGGAAGTTAATGACTTTACGGACTGATGCCACGTCTTGGTTTGGCCACCCCTAACTCCCAACCGTCTCCAACACTAGTTAGTATTCCACGCAGTTGTGGTCGGTAGCTGAGCATGCGTAACACATGGCCCAACCACCTCAGTCGATGAAGATTCATGACCTCATCAAATGATTTACCATCATTTCCTAATACCTTGTGTCTGACCTCACTATTACTTACCCGATGATCCGAGCAGATGCAAGCAATATTTCTGAGACATTTGTGATCAAATACTAGTAACTTAAGAGTATCTTCTACTTTTAATGGCCACTTTTCTCAGCCGTAAAATAGAACAGAACGAACTGCTGTGCAGTATACTCGTTCTTTAATTGATAGACGGATATCTCGTCTTCGCCATAGGTGATGTAAGTTGGCAAAAGCCAAACGAGCTTTTTGAATCCATGCGGAGATTTTGTCAGACATCAATCTATTAGGGCGGATCAGACTTCCAAGATAAGTGAAGTTGTCGACATGTTCGACTACTTCACTCTCTATCCTTAATTCAGGTGTTGACGCAGGTCAGTCCTGAAGCAAAAGTTCGCATTTAGAGGGGAAGAAATATATCCTGAACATCCTAGCATTGTTGCTCAATGCTACTAAAAGACTATTTTATCAGCATCCTCACCAAGTAGGACTATGTCATCTGCGTATTCTAAGTCGATAAGTGAACCTCCTGGTAGGAGATCAATCCCCGAAAATTCAGTCAACGAGAAAGTTATTCCCAACAGTAGGTCTATGATGAAAATGAACAAAAATGGAGATAGTGGACAGTTTGCCGTTCACCACTCGAGGTACTTTAGATCGGAAACAAGTTAAATAACAATATCCTAGTAAGATAACGTACAAATATGAAAGCTAGGAAAGCTAAAAACTTGTAATCAAAAGCAATCGGTTTCGAAATTAATGAAATCATCATAAATTGACAGTAGTGAGAAACTACGATTTAAACTCCTGTATGTACAAAACAAGGGTAGGAAAGATACAAACAGTGCAATCTTCTTGTGAATAGCGGTTTATGTATACAAAATATTAAGTTCATCGTTCAAACAAACATAAAAGCTGCCGTCTTTAATATTGCATCTTACTACACCGTATCACCTGACCAATTTAGATTAACTACAAAGCAAGTTTGAATGAATTTATATTCATACATTTATCTGTTTTCCACAAAGAACCAGAAATAATAAACCCGCAGCCCATCCCTTTATAAATAACAGTTAAGTTCAGGGAAATAAGCATCTACATTAAAAATCAAACTATTCAAAAAATTGGATGAACAAAAATCACTTACCGTTGTCCACTCTCTAATGGTATATCAGACAAAACAGTAGCGGCTTCACGAAGGTTTCCTACGGCTTCTAATCGCTTAGAAAGTGAATCACGTAGTTCAACCAACTGCAATTATTTTTAAGTTGCAAAATAAAATTTACTTGAGACTCAAAAGCAATATTTCTTGACTGCATTCGAGAAAGTAGGATTTGCAATGCACTAATCGCTAAAGAATTATCAGGAACTTGATTCACAAAGTTTATAAGTTCATCACAAAACTTCCTGGCCGCTATAACTGTCACCATATCCTGAGAAACTGTAACCAATAATAGGTAAAGTGTTACTACTTGTGTTGACAATTGTAGTTATATCAGCTAGTAAACTATCGGAAGACTGAGGAAGAGATTTCAGCAAGTTTGAAAACCTGCAAGTAAATCAAAATATTTATTTTATTTTATAACAAACTTTTCCGTAGCTTCTTTTGGTGATTTGCAAGTGGTGATTTCAGAAAGAATAGTACTAAGATTCTCCGCCATACTTAAGACAGACCCGTAACCCTGTCACAATAAGGTATCTAAATATATGAGAAAGTAAAATAACTTTATATAAAGCAATGAGGAGTCACAAAATGTTAACAAAATTATCAGTAGTGAATAAATAAACGAAATCCAGTTGTCTAAACACCATCTGTAAACGAGCACTTTAAAAATATAATCCAGTCCCGCTGGAAGTAATACACGAGAAATGTTGGATCTGATATTCTCCACAAATTTTAACTCAACGTTATTTAACCAAGTTTCTCATTGGCCACCACCACAATGTCTTCGATCGCAGTCATTTAGGCAGCTCGAAGTTTAAGGGATATGAGAAACCCAATAAGATGATACCTTTAATGGCTTGTACATAGAAGAATTTCTTGATGCTATTTTCTTCAATACGTGCATCAGTGAAAATTTTAGTCCAAGTACTAGTGGAGTGCTCATTGAACGCTACTATAAAGTAGGGTAAGCACAGACATCACACAAGGTTTCGAAAGTTTTGCTAGTCATTCCGTCTAATAAGATCGGTTTTACAAATTCGATTTACTATAAAGATGAATATGGTTTAGATAAGCTGCTAAACAACAATGCGATTCCTCACAGCGGTTACACTAGTCACGCTTTCAGATGAAGTAACTGGTGTTTAAGGAATATAATAGTCACGGTATTTGCGGGACATGTTTTAAAATCACCCTAAATTTAAACCTTCTGCTTGGTAGGGAGAAAATAGTGGAAATAGATGGAACTAATGCAAGAAAGTTGAAGTGTGACTGTCAAAGCAGAATAGTGCCGATTCCTCCGACTTTTTTCCAGTTTTTTCAGTATTTATGGTGGAAGTATTCAAGGAATACATGTCCGATACGTCGTGAATAAACCGGTGTCCTCTTATCGCCAGACATTATGCAGAATCGAAGACAATGATCTGAAACGAACACTGCAGAGCTTACACGTAATTACGGCAATTTGATAACAATCATTGCGATGTGGCGCGCAAACGAAACTTCGATCCTAATATAAGCGTCTACACCAGAAACACTGAGGTCATGTGGTCACGACTAGGGGGGGGTTCTTGACTTTATCATGAATTCATAGCACAGACGCTGCCGCGTCAAATGGATGAAATCCTACACCACAGCTAGTGACTTGTAATAGAAAAGGAGGAGAAATTTAATGAGTATATATACACACACTTGAGCGACTTAGACTTTTATGCAAGTTTGATATAGGTTCATGTGGTTTTAGGTCGTATGAATTCTGGATAATCTAAATAAGATGCAGAATTATACTGTCATTATAATCTCAAGTTAAGCGACTGTGTACAGTCATACATAGAAGTATATATTTTTAGTCCAAATGCGTACTATGATATAAGAATTCTTATCAAAATGAGACTGCACACTGTGTCAATCAAATGGATTAAGAAATACTAAGCCAAATATGTGAGTGACATATTGCTTAGAGAATTTACACAATGCTATTATTAGGTCGAACGTTACTTAGGTATACGATTTTCCTGAAATTCGAAAACGACAAAAGTAATCTCCTAAATGTTTGGTGATGTAATGAGCAACTCGACCACTTGACTGGAACTGATGTCGGAGTAAATTTCACGATGAGATGGATATAAATTCTCAGCCCAACTAGATGCAACTGACTAATCAAATGAGTTGGTCCAATTAATCAATCAACAATTTTAAACCGAATATCGTTCTTATCTTACCGTGTTGTTAATATTGCTGGTAAATTATGATAAGGATGGTCGTGCTAACCGCTTGTAGCGCAAAAGTAGGATACAGCGCCAAAGTATTACCAGTTGTTCATGGTCTCGGTACACAACGAATGTGAACTGTTTTTAATTATCTTTGAATTGTTCAGGTAGTGGTTCTCCTTTTAAATATATTGAAGTTATTTATCTACTAAAATTTTAAACCCTGTCTTTTATTAGTGTTTAACTATCTCATTCATGAATATCCCATCTCAAGTCGCGTTAATCCAGATTCAGTTGAGAAATACCAGGAGGCTAGGTTCACTGTGTTAGTTCTGGCAATGGCGGTCTCTCAGTTGATCTAACTTTCTTTTGAAAAGGTCGACAGATGGAGCTTCAATCACGTGTTAAAGAAATGACTTCCTCTCGATGATGATTCAAGAAGTTGACAAGTAATTTGTTATGGGTTTGTGAACTTCCTCGAAATGTCCTTGTGAATTCTTTGTTTCTGAAGATAAGAAAATTGAGGGTATATCAGTTGCAAATTTATCACCAATTAACTTAAAAGCTGTGATAAAGTCACATTTCATTTTTCTGTATGACAATGGAAATAGGTTTATTTTAGCCAGTCGAGCATCGTACAGGGAGACCAGCTTGGTTGTAAAAATCACGCTGGTTAGGCTTACAGATCGATAGTCCTCAGGTTAATGTTTAGTACCTGATTTGAAAACAGGACGTACTTTTGCATTCTTCTTGTTTTTTGGTAATTGACCCCGGGTTACGAATAGATTAAAACACGTGCTTGAGGGAACTGTGACAAAATTTGTTAATTTCTTTAGTAACCTATGATACATTTCGTTGAGTGTCATGGGTCTACCCATATCAAGCTCATTTAGCAGACCAAAGACATAGAGTTCAATAATGGTCACAATGTCCAGTGTGTGTGTGGGTGGGGTTGTATTGTAGTATCAGTTTATTTGTTAAGCCCATATACTTTATCCTAGCTACTGGCCAAGCCAATTCGCCTGTCATGAGTCATATTTTGATCTTGTTAATCATTTGCTTATTAACCTTGGCTATACTTTTATATGAGCGTATATGTGTGTACACTTCGTATCTTATTCATCATATGTCTGTCACTCATTTTTGCCTGACTATAAATGTTGACTAACGCTTGCTTAAATCGAGTTGGCTTCCCAGCCATCTCCATTGCGCGTGATTTTTGCTTCGTTCGCTTCATCACTCTGATTCTCTGGCCAAATCAATGACTGTAGAAAATATATGTATCCTAATTCCATTCTCGTATTTGACTTATTTAACTCCGTTGTTCACCAACGCGGAATAAAGTCATTTATTATATACGAGTATAGACAGAATCAGATTTACGACACTACATAACTGGTTAGCCCGACTTACGAACACGCAACATAATTGGATGCCTCGCCGAACGAACACGGACAAGAATCGACAACCTCTGCGTACGAACTCACTACATAATTGGCGACCGCAACGAGCAAACACAAACCAAAAATGGGACCGTCGACGACATATTCTGTTATGATTCGAATAACCTCTATATGCTCATTATTACAATAATTTCATATCATCAACTAATGTGGAATTATTATTTTTGTTCGTATTAACGTTAAACTATGGCATTTACGCAGTCGAAGCACTAATCGAACAAATTATAATTATATGAACATTACACGTTATGATATTCGAAACTCACTGGATTATTTTTATTATCCAATGACGTAAATTATTCCTGATTCAAGTGAGTTCTTTCCAATTTTTTTCATGTCGTTTTCGGTCTAATATTACACTCTATCATAGACATAAGTTTGGAGTCATACTCCCGATAGTAGAAACTTATGTTCTCGACGCAACTAATGTCTATTCATCTCATTGGTACGCAGCAACCGTCGTGTTTGACGCCGCATTACCAGCCGATTTGTAATGATTATGTTCATATTATCTATTCATTCACATGTATAGCTGAATGCTGCATCATCCGTTACCCATAAATATTATTCGATTACTGCTATTAATTTTCTATTCCCATTGCATTGTACACCAGAACATAGAGTTTAGAGCTAGTCTCTCAAAGATACACTCTTGTTCGTCACATCCAAGTCAGTCTCACCCGCCGTCATCGATAATCATATGTATTGGTATTTTTATCACGCCTTTATACGGTTTCGTAACAAACGAGGTTGAGCGCATATCCCTCTAACTACACAAACCACGATAGGCTGCATGACCATAAAGGAATACGACTCCGCAAATCCCGTCTCCGCAGTCACTATCCTGTTCCTCTGGTCATTCTACTAATACATATTTAACGATAACTCGACGCACACGACAACGTACGCTGACTTCGCATTTTATTATCATTATTAGTACAGCAACAAATATCACCCGTTTACGCAGTCATCATCCTACGGCTGGATTATTTTTTATCCCACATAAACTCCAATCGTGTAAATTCGAATCCACTCATCGCCAATCGACTCTATTTACTCGACTGCAGCTTATCAGAACATAGTTCACTGATCTGCATCCTCATATTCAGTCGGCACCACAGACCAATTACTGTTATACACTATTTTCGCGATATTTCGAATCGCTCATATGAACATATTATTTTATCATTCAGACAGTCACGACATATATGCATGTTAAATTTTTTTTTCGTACGCTTACTAATGTACTCGTAATCATGTGCTAGCATTTCAATTTTTGTCCGCATCTTGACAATATTCATGTACATTTTTACATAAGTATGACACTTTCGTTTAATACGCTCACCCCACTTGACACTGTAATTTATCAGGTATTGCACCATTTTTTTCCCACATTTTGACGTTATCCACATACCGCTTCAGTGTTATTTTTCGAAAACAGACATTTTTTTATAAATGTGCTATTTTCTACAAGGGGGCTATGTAGTATCAGTTTATTTGTTAAGCCCATATACTTTATCCTAGCTACTGGCCAAGCCAATTCGCCTGTCATGAGTCATATTTTGATCTTGTTAATCATTTGCTTATTAACCTTGGCTATACTTTTATATGAGCGTATATGTGTGTACACTTCGTATCTTATTCATCATATGTCTGTCACTCATTTTTGCCTGACTATAAATGTTGACTAACGCTTGCTTAAATCGAGTTGGCTTCCCAGCCATCTCCATTGCGCGTGATTTTTGCTTCGTTCGCTTCATCACTCTGATTCTCTGGCCAAATCAATGACTGTAGAAAATATATGTATCCTAATTCCATTCTCGTATTTGACTTATTTAACTCCGTTGTTCACCAACGCGGAATAAAGTCATTTATTATATACGAGTATAGACAGAATCAGATTTAGGCCACTACAGTATGAACTGAACGGTAGGGCATCTCTGCGGTAGTTTGAGACACATCTGAGCTTTACCGCATCGTCCTCGACTAATGATGTGGTAATACCGTCTACCCACAATGCCAAGATATTTCTTCTCAGCTTCCTTTGATTTAAGTACGAGTATTAGCGTTTAGGGCATTCTATAAATTTCCCAACCTTCTAGACTTGAAGAGGGTCAAGTAACAGATATTTCGAGCTTCTCAGCATTGAGATTTTGTCTCGTCAGTACCTAATAACCTAAATCCCTCCTAAATTCTTCCTCCTCTTATGGAGAAAGGTGCAAGCCTCCTTACTGAACCACGGAGGGAGTTTCTCGAACCCTTTCATGTGGTCCAGGAAATGTGCGGTTCAGTGACTTTTATGTACAAATTTCCGGATTCACCCCAAGCCTTTTCAACAGGGGATTCTGATTCTATGGATCAATCTACTGAGGATGCTGAAAGTATCGACCACAAACTTCATTTTATCTGGTTATGTAGTTTAGAAGACATTTTTCCGTACTTCAAACCTTATTGATAAGTGGTAAAAAATCGATCGACCCTTGGATTTTCCCCTGGCCAGTAATAGAAAATACTTGAAATGGGACGTTTTATATTTTGCTGTTTTGGAACTCTAAGTCTGAAAATGTTAGTCAATAATGGAAGCAGTGACCGAGAAGTAACATGTACAATAATTTCCTTCACTAATAACAGGATTAAAAATCTTCATGCTGTCTTTCGGGAGACTAGGCGGAAGATCCTATTACTTCGGTCTTCACTCGAAAAATCCGAGGGTTTCAGGTTTTAAACTGAAAGTGTCTGTGCAAATCGTCGTGCAAGTTTTCCATATTCTTCTTCAAGTAAATGTTTTTTCAGTTATCATTTCAAGTATCCAATATCTTTGTCAGAGGCTCGTATAAACCAATCGGTTTCTATGCTCTAGCTTCTTGCTGTTTCCCTTCTTAAAGCTATCCACTGAGTAGGATGAGGTCGTTTCTACTGAAAAAGCATTCCAAATAAGTACAGCTCTTGGTGAGTGAAATTGGGAGCGAACCTAGATGGCTAATCTGTCGGTATGAAAAGGATTATGAGGGATGTTAACAACATGTCCATATACCTCATACCCTTCTGTAATTGACATACTGCAAGTTGTATCTCACTATGTGGGTCATTAAAGATTTATGTATTGGTCAAAGATCCTATTTCGCCCCTTCTTCCCGCGTACATCTCAAGACAGCTATACCTTTCCTAGGTTTGAGGGACATAATGTAGGCGTCTCGTTCTAGATGTAGTCCCAAGTAGGCACTGTAAATACTTTTGAAAAGTTGCGGAATCAGAATACCTAAATTTCTGGAAATAAGCTCCAAGACAAGATATGATTGGTTGTAGAAAAGGAAAGAGACTTCAAGTTTATGAGGGACGGTGATCCCCAGGTCCTGCTTGGTAATCGATATTGCGGTACTATATCCGCCTACAAAGTAGTTTCAGCAGAACTTTATCATCAATATTATTGTAATTACTATCATTTTGGAAAAAAAACATGTATTTGAAATTGTGCAGCTTTGGAAATGAATTCGCTGTAATAATTTTCCCTACTTCCTTCTCCGTAGAAGCGATACAAAAACGACGCATATTTTTAAAACTGATTATCTATGATAATCAGAAGTATTTGAATTGTGGTATAAACTAGTAATCCCAGGAATAACGCAATTTAATCAAGAAGTACTAGATGAGCCCGAACGAATGTATTGTATTTGGAATTCAAAATTACAACAGTCATCAATACAAAGAAGTCATTGATTTATTTAAACATCATATCCTCCACATCTCAAATTGAAGTGTAAGTGTCTGTAATCGATTGTTCGTCTTCTTCTTAAGTTCATCTTACATCTGTCCGACAGTGTATTGGATGTAGACTGTTTTATCTAGAATGCACTCGTAAGTATTAGAATTAACAACCGAAATTGGAACGGACTCACCTGGGTTCTGGAATTGTATACAATCAGCATGTCGGTTGTGTAGTAAAACCATTGGTACTTAGAATTTGCATCATAGACCTTCCAACAATATCCTCCCCCACGAAATAATGTTGGGTCCTTACGTCGCAATGTTTTAGCCAATATGACGTTCCCAATTTGCATTATCTTCTCAAATCTCACGCATCGACTACTGTATGTGAGTATTTGAGGATAAACACTGATAAAAAATTTGAGGTATTCCATCATGTGACTTTGACTTGAATAAAAATCATGATACATATTCTTTTTGTTATTCATATTAGAATGCACAGATGGATATGCATTGATATATGTAATTAACACATGTGATTCAACTAGGCTTGATTTACCTGCGGAACAATTGAATAGAAAACATTCATCTGCCTCATATTCATTAGGATAATCTTGGACTTGATTTGGATTCTCTACCTGTGCAAACTTCACTTCTGGGCAAACTGGTTCTCTGATTATTTCGGTGAATTTTGCTATCCCCTTTGATTCATCATACTCCTGACTAGGGATTCTATTCAACATACATTGTTCGTAAGAGTATCCAACATCTGACACAAAAACATCAGAAATATGACTAGAATTCAACTCATTCGGAACATATTTTTCACATCCATTAGGAATATCATTAGAGATAAATTGATTGTGAGGACCACTGACACTTGATATGATATCAGAATTCGATTTCTCTGAAATATTTTCCTCAAATTGATTAAGAGTTTCATTAGAGAATAATGGATCATCAGGGAATTCAGCATCTACCAAGACTGAATCTGGTTTTTGATCATGATTTGACTCATTCAACATTCTATTCTCAGAGTTGTAAGAAATTCCATCAGAAGTATGTGAATTATTACGACAAACCATATCTGGTTCAATAACATGAGAAATCCGATAAGTTTGTTGGTTAAAAATTTTTGTCTCACAATGATTCTGAGTTTCATTCAACTCTGGACTGCTATGTGACGTTATACCACTTCTAGATAAAGATAACTGATCATTAGGAGCATCCATCTTAGCATTACTTTCAGCAAAATGAAGCATGGTATTACAAACTGACTGAATGTGTCCAGTTTTACCACATTTAAAGCATTTAGAATTACGAAATATACATGAATTATATCGGTGAAACTTGCCGCAGAACAAGCATTTACTAAACTCGTGCTCATCATCATGGAGTGTTTCACAGCTCAATGAAGTATTATCTGAATAACTTTGATTACGCATCGAACTGCGACGACTTATTAAAGAAGTGGAATTCCTGATGTTCTGGCGAGTCATTTTATCGGATTTTCCTCTCTTACCGCATTCGGAATTCGTATACTTTACGTGATCCAACAGTAGTTGCTTGAGAGTTGCATAGGGGAGTGAAATCGGTTTGTCTGGAAGTGCCAAAGTCTTCATAAGGCTGTATGCTTCTTTCCCGATGAATGTAAGAAAATGGGCCACAATATTAAAATCTTCATCGTCTTCCTTGGTCATAGCCCAGATTTCGAACCTCTCCATGTTCTCCTCAAAAGCATTAAAACCTGAATTTATATCCAATCGTTCCATCACAGGCTCAATCGCGACGCCAATATGATAATCAGAAGTATTTGAATTGTAGTATAAACTAGTAATCCCAGGAATAACGCAATTTAATCAAGAAGTACTAGATGAGCCCGAACGAATGTATTGTATTTGGAATTCAAAATTACAACAGTCATCAATACAAAGAAGTCATTGATTTATTTAAACATCATATTATCACATCAACGCAAACAAAAAAGGGTCTAAGTTATATTCATTACAAGATTGAAGCGATTCATAGACTGGATATCGAGTAAATGCTTAGATTAAAGGAAAATTTAGCAGTAGAAGACGATAAGACTTTGACTTTTTTTAGCATGTCATGAATCATATTTTTAAGTAAAAATGAACATGTCCATATAAGTTTGGAGACTGTTGAGTTTCATTGAAGTCTTGGACCACTGTTGATAACGTAGAAGCCGTTACGCCTTAGTATAGAACCCTTAAGCAGTGTGCACCTACGACATCGCACGCGGGAATCGAACCAAGTATGCTGAGTGTCACAGGTGGACGTTTAAACTTTAGACCACTGAGCCAACGACATTAACAAAATTGCTTAGTGGAATACTTTTGGATGTTTTCATCTCGATCATTATTATTGTCTTAATTTGTCTAAATATTTTGCTATTAAATTTTCACATGTAACAGACTAGAAATTATTTTTATGATTCTAAATATTGTTCTACAGCTATTGTTATTGAACTCAGCAACCTAACATAATGGTTCATTTTTATAAAACAATGAGTAACTAGAGAATTACTTTGGAAATATTTCTTGGCTTATTTCGTACCCATCAATAAGTTTGGTTGGCTGTCTCTAGAAAACCAACGTTCTCACATAAGTTCAAAATTAAACCAACAAATTCTAATGGAAAATATCTGCTAAACTATTTAGTTAAATGTAAGGACGTAGTAAGATCACATCAAACACAATAATCTATTTCTATAATTACGAGTATCATACAATTTATTTCATTAGTCAATATTTATGGTAAACCTTTGACTGCTTGAGTTATCAATGAATTTTCTAATTTCTGATGAAACTGTATTTTCTTCTAGATTACAAATAAATTTTAATGCTCATTGATAAGCAGTCTCTGCATCAATAGGCCTCAACATTCACATAGGAAAATAAAAGACTCTCAAATACAAAACGGAGGACACCAACCCAGTCACACTTGATGGAGAAACTCTGGAAGATGTAGAAACATTCACGTACCTGGGAAGCAAGGGGGATCTGCTGCAAATGTAAAGGCGAGAATTGGCAAAGCAAGCACCGCATTTCTACAATTGAAGAACATATGTAACTCAAAACAACTGTCAACCGATATCAAAGTCACAAGGCAGTTCTATGGTACGGAGCTGAAACGTGGAGAACTACTACATCCATCATCAAGAAGGTACAAGTATTTATAAACAGTTATCTACGCAAAATAGTCAACATTCACTGGCCCAATACTATCAGCAACAGCGTTTTATGGGAGAGGATAAACCAGCTTTCAGCTGAAGAGGAAATTAAGAAAAGACGTTAGAAGTGGATACGACATACACTAAGGAAATCACCAATGTGCATCACGAGGCAATTCCTCACTTGGAATCAGGAAAGGAAGCGGAAAAGGGGAAGGCCAAAGGACACATTACGCTGGGAAATAGAAGCAGATATGAAAAGGATTGTCCAGGACAGAGTTGGATGGAGAATGCTGGTGTGCGGCCTATGCTCCTCCACGAGGAGAAACAGGCGTAAGTAAGTAAGCTCATTGATAAAATTGTTCAAAACTCACTTGCATGACTTCTTAATGACTATTTTCAAACCACTAAATAGAATAAGTTTTAAACAAATTCAAAATTCAAATATTCATTTAGTTAAATCAATATTCTGTGAATAAAGATACTATCATATATTGTTTCACAATGAAAATAAATTATCCTTTTTTTAATAGCTGAGAATAATATTCATTTTGGTTACAATTATATGGTAACTTCAATATGTTAACAAATAATACTATTAGACTGGATTGGATCAAGTTATAACTAGTCTCCTTAAGGATGTTCGTAAATAAAGCTGTTAATATTACGCTTTGAAGCCAGAATTTGGAATTACCAAAGGAGACAGTCAAAAACAGAACTAAAAGTTCACACTACAATTTATATAAATACAAAAATAAGAAGATAATAATGTTTAATGACAAACTAAAAATAGATGTTTAACTAAGATTTCAAACAAATCATGGGAACAGGAAAGGATATACTTATATTGTTCAATTACAAAAAAGATTGGTATAAGTTAGGATGTTGGAATTTAATATCTAAAATGGATTAAAATCATGAAAAAAACTTTCCAATAGTCTTTAGTTTTTGCTTTATTGAGCAACAGAAGGTTACAAAGATGGAATTCAAGAGAATAGGAATGTAAACAGGCAGTAATTGTAATAAAAACAGGAATGAAGGAACGATGAAGTTTGGAAGAAACAATTGATGGAAGATGTGTAAATGAGGTTTATAATGTATGGTTTTCATATTTTACGAAGACATTCTATAATTTTGTATTGAACAATAAATTGGTTATCCCTATCAAGTCTTCGTTTACTACACTATAATTCACTGAAAACGAGTCATCATACTTTTTTTCTCAGTCCATTCCTTCAGAACGCTTTTTCTTGCTTTACGTTGAAAACAGTTGTCAATGATTTTATACCTTAAAATTATTTAATTTTACACTTTTATAGATGTTGTTTTCAAATATAAACTGAAAAAAAATCTAGATATGATTTATTCAAATGTTACTCATAATTACCTGTTTACTGTTTGATTCTACTTTTCGTTTGGTTATTATCCACTACAAACATAATGTTTATTATACAGCTCAATTCATTCATAGATAACATCAATTTCCGGAAATAGATTGTAACTTTAAACTATATTAACATGAAACATAACCTATACAATGCATTTCCATTTAGTTGAATAAACTATACATTTTTTTAACTTTTTACTTAAATCATTATTTCATGTAAATTTGGGAAAAAAGGTTTTTCGAAAATCAATGGATTTCACATTATGGGAAATGAGTATTCAAGTATCTTATTCTTTAAAACATATCCTTTAATCCTGTAAAAGATATGCATACATTATTCACAACTGTTAAATGTTCTTTTCTATTAGCGAAAGATTCTACACATCATGTCAGTTTATGTTAATTTTGTATGACCTATCAGTTTATTGTTTATAGGAAAGGAATTTGTTTCACAATTGATTGATCACCACCCATTGATCAATTACATCTTAGTCCTACAGGAGGTCGGTCGCGGCCCGAATAGTTCAGTGGTAACGTCTCTGACTGTGAAACTGAGTGACACGGGATCGAATGCGTCAGGGAGCACCAGTTCCCTCAAGATTACAGGTACACCTCGCTGACGAGTGCCAAGTAGCACGAAACCCGGGTCCAGGGTTTCCTGTTGACCACCTCCAACCACCATCTTATCTCAATGGAAATAAAGTTGTTCAACAGTGATCAATCTATGACAAAAAAGAAGTATACAATTGCGAATAATGTATTCTAGAGAATTTTCAAGTGTTTCAAGTCGTTGAATGATCATCTCTTTATAAATATTTCTTTTTAGTAACTTTATGAGATCATTATTTGCTTTTTATCCACATTCATGTCATTAGTTTATTATCGGTATTATATTTAATTTATATTTTGTTAAGAGTTTGAAACTTGAAAAGTAGCAAAACAAATGCCGTTAGGTTGTAGGTTCTAAGTAAATACAAGCCGAAGGCCTTGGATTTCAATATTGAGTTCCTTTAAAGCTCATCTTTAATGATAAACTGATGTAGCTGACTCAAATCAAATTTTACCAAGTAAATCAAAAAGATATTGGGCTTTTAGGTGATGGAGTAAGAAATATTTGTACAGATTCTTGACTATGTGTACAATATGATGGCATCAGAATCCGCATAAATTTAGTGAGACAACTGACATATTCAGGAAGAATCTGGAAATAATTCACAATTGCATATTTATAATATGGGCTATTTCAATCAACTTAAACAAACACTACCATAGGTTGAAAGAATAAAGAAATGAGATTCAATAACTTTGCTAGAAGTTTAATAAGAAGATAGAAATATTTCACAAATTACCACTCAGTGAAGTAAAACATGGTTGAAATCATGGGTCAATTGAAGCTAGACCACCATGGAAAACCTGGAAGCATTGAACGGCCGTTTAGTCCTACTGTAGGACTCCTCAGCAGTGCGCATCCACGATCCCGCACTCGCGAGATTCGAACCCAGGCTCTACCAGTCTCGCGCCAGAGCACTGAGCCGGCTCAGTGGTAAGCAATTGACTTTTATTATGTATTGAGCCTCTAGAAAAGGTGATTCACAATTTATCTTACTTTCTTTAAGTGTTTAAGTGTTATAGTCGGATTGTCTATGATATTTTGTGGTCTGTAGTGACTAATAATACTACTTATTAACTTTTAAGTAATATATATGTTAAGTGAAATAAAGTGTTTACGACGACCGTTATTTGGATCGTTATTACTGTAGCAAGTAAAACTTCAAATTTATTTATTATAAATAGACACTACTACTAGAATGCTAAAAATGGAATAGTGAAGTTGAGGCGCCACAGAAGATAATCAGATTTGTACTGCTATAAATAAGTTGCTAATTGGATTAAGTATATCGATTCAAATGAATGAAAGTTTTACTATTATTAATGGTTGCATCAATATTTTATTATTTGATGTTCCAGAAAAATTTTTCGGTTGATATGTCATTATGCCCAAACAGAAAACATTAGGTGGATGAGAAAACTACTGAAAGTATAGCTAGGATATTACGGCTTAATAGAAGTATATAATGAAAGGACAATCAGTCAGACAATTACAAGATAAATTCTGGTACGTATGTACATCGGCTAAAGTTGCTTCACCCCATCAGCACGGATAGGTAAAATTGTCAGGCTAAATCCCAGAATAGTAAAGGTATCAGTGGTAATAGGAAATACTAGGCATAGAAGATACTATTTGAGAAAATATAAATTAGTGAAATAAAAACAAAACTTGTGATAAAATCCAGCGACATACACAGGTGTAATCAAAAATACCTCTTATGATCTGTCATTTCCAAATAAAGAGACGGATTTATATTAATCTGTGAATACTATGAAACAATATGTGTACGAAAGCTTTTGCAGTGAACGGACATTCAGATGAGGACAAACAATTTAAGGTTTAATATAACAAAGAGTTCTTCCATAAAATGTGAAAAACATACATTGAATACTTCATTTGCTAATCCTCCATCAATTGTCTCAAACTTCATTGTTTCTTCTGATTGATGTTACATATTACTTATGTCTGTCCACATAAGTAGCATACACCACACTTCAAACAAAATGAACTAGACACCTAAATCAAATTCATAAAAGTGGGATAAATATAGAATTCACGTTTTGTAGACAATAAGATGATAGGCTATTAAATTCAGTACTTTCTTTTATTCATTGTTATGTCTGTAAGGGGTAATCTATAGGAATTTTTAGACAAAGAGCATTACCACTTTCCGGATAGTGTTTTTGGAATAGACTTATTTCATAAACCTATAATTATGTAAAGACAAAAAGCGTTATTTATTCATTTTTATATTCATAAAGTGTTCATCCTAAATTTGTCACTCACATTATGTTTTATAATTAATATTTATCAGAAGAGGTTTTGTGGAGATTTCAGTATTTTCATAGTTGAAAGCATGAGTCAATTGAAGCTAGATCACCAAGGAAGCACTAGACGGCCGTTTCGTCCTATTGTGGGATTCCTCACCAATGCGCATCCACGATCCCGCACTCACGAGATTCGAACCCAGGACCTAACAGTCTCGCGCCAGAGCACTTAACCGTCCAGTGCTTCCAGGTTTTCCTTGGTGGTCTAGCTTAAATTGACTCATGCTTTCAACTATTAAAATTCATATTTAGACTATTTATGTATAACCATCGGTTTTGAGTTTATTTCTTACTTTTATTAGTTGACAAATTATATTTTCTTAGAAAAAGTCTTAATTACCAGTAATGTTCCAACCATTCTCACTTGATTCAGAGAAACGATGTGTTGAGATTTGCTAAATTTCATAATGTTTCTTACTACATTAAAGCGAGAACTCACAATGTATAAAAAGTATGACTCAAATTAGGAATGTTAGATATTTTCTAATTAGAATAAAAAGTACCCTTTGTTTCTCATTTATCCACAACAGCATTATATTTCTGTGCGATCCAAGTTTGTAGTAAGCTAGTAATTTCAGTTGACATGAAATTACTTACAATAATTACAATCAGCATACTCGAAAAGAAATATATAGTGATATATGATCACATGGGAAGCGAATCCATTTAGGAAGTAAAAGAACTGGACTATTCGTGAGAGACCTACCTTTTTGAATTTTTAAGTCGTAGAATTATGACTCTGTTGTATTTGACAGACTAGCCTTAGATGCTACAAGGAATTTTCGTGCAGTCAACCACCATCCTATTTCCATGCTACGCACTAGTGTACGTTACGGTAAGGCGTGGCTGATAACACGTTTAAAATGCCTCAAAAAAATAAATTCAGAAAAAGCAGTAAATAATAACCAGCATCATATTAATCATCAAATACGTTAGTCAGAATGATGTAGGGTGGTTGAATGCAGTCGAGAGAAATCCTTGTATCTATGTTTTGCGAGAGTTACCACTTGTCACGGACTCGTACCTGGAATCGCGATAGGACTGATGCATCCTGTGGGACTGGCCTTCACAGTACGAGACGTTACTACTGGGCTATTAGGTTCATGATTGACCTCCTGTAGTACGATTGTCGATTATCATGAACCTTAGGTCCATGGTTTCTAACTGACAATCTTTAACCACTTAATATCAAAAATACAGTGACATCCTATGTTACTTAGAAAAACGGGAACATTACAACTAGATTGATAGAATTTGATGAACACTAAGGACTAGGCATACATTTTATCGATTGACATACAATAGTCAATAGCCTATAGGACTATTCCTGTTTTTTTTCTATTCGTGATATTAAATAAGTGAAAACGGTCGCAACAATCAGATGTGTTTAAAATCGTTTGAAAACTCATATGAATCCATTCTAGGGTTTTGACTTTAGTCTTCTAAATTATTAACTTATTTTGTCCTCAAAAATGTATCCAATGTTTCATGCAAACTTTTGATAAAAACATTCATTTAACTTAATTCAGTCATCAATAAAATAATAAACTAATGTAACCTATAGAGTTGAGATCATGAGTCAATTGAAGCTAGACCACCATGGAAAACCTGGAAGCACTGGACGGCCGTTTCGTCCTATTATGGGACTCCTCAGCAGTGCGCATCCACGATCCCGCCCTCGCGAGATTCGAACTCAGGACCTACCAGTCTCGAGCCGA
>NW_017386023.1:263582-275511 GCF_000237925.1 Schistosoma mansoni
CCAGGATTTACCTCTAGAGGTCAGTCACTAGTAGGCATATGATTATTATTATCAGAAGGGGTTTTGCTGTGGTCTAGCTTCAATTGACTCACGCTTTCAACTATGAAAAATATTTTTATTTGTTTTTATTAATGAATGAAGTAATCTACTAAAGGATAGTTAGTGACATCAATTTTGAGTCTTGTTTAATAAGACTGTCAACACATAAGTTGTCAAATTTTCATAAGCCTATTTGGAGGTTTGGAATGATGTAATAAATACTAATTGTACGTAGCTAAACTTGTCTTTGTAGGTTCAAATGACAAACTCTTTACTTCTATTTTTCTTTCACGCTATCTTAACATAAGCAAAATACTGGCCAAATGTTAGCTACCTAGGAGAAAATTATACTTGAGTCACACTTCAAATGGAAGATGGCCTTATTAATTACGTTTCTGTTCTATCGTCCTCATATAGACGTCGCTAGACTTAATTATTTCTTACGTACTGTCGTCGCGACATGATTATAGTCCGTCAGTGATAATAGTAACTAATCAAAAACCTTTCGAACTTAATACTTGGTAACCAGGTTGCTCACATAGAAAGCGACTCAGATTTACATATATCACCCGGATGAGTGGTATACTGAAGTTGATTTTTTATACAGCACTTAAAAGTGATGTCGAAAGCTGTGTAGAGTCCCTTATACTTATGATGGTTCACTGACGGAAATGCACAGGTTTATAGCTCCTTGGAAATCTTTTAGAAGTACTTAATATTAGGACGGCTAGGATAACGTAATTGTCAGGAATTTCGATCGTCATTTTTTATCGCAATTAAAGTGAGGTAGACTAATGTACACTGCAATGGACTTTTTCCTGAGCCATATCTAGAATTATGATAATAAAGATTACAGAAAAAGGTGGTTGTTTACTCTCAAAATATAGTTTTCATAAGAAGTTTTCAAGGTTCTGAGAATTAGCCATCTGTGACAGACTTTTTTTAATTAATGTAAAGTCCAATAAATTCAAAGGTTGCCTTATTTTAAATGAATAATAATATCTACAGGTTTACAGTACATGTGAGAATATACTGTTGCATAGAATTACTGCCTAAGCAGTTTTTAAAAAAATGAGAGCCATAGTAGAAGGGATCTTCCATCAATTGTCTCAAACTTCATCATTCCTTCATTGACATTACAATTACCCTCTGTTTCCCTTCTCTTCGACCCGATCTTCTCAAAATTCTGCTTTTAGGCATTCCACTTCTGATCAGTGTTATATACTACATATGTCTGCCGATATAATTAACATACACCACACTACTTCTACTATCAATAATACTACATTATTTTAATACCTTATGCAATTCTCTTTACAGTGCCACTGTGATCTAGTAACTTGGACCAGCTTACATCTTAAAAGGGTTTCACATTATTAATGACTGACTGAACAAGTGATCTAAATTTAACTTTTTTGACATAATACCTCAAAGTCTTTTGCTAGCTTCTGTATAAAGTTGTAGGTGTCTATTGAGTTCCTCCTGTTTTGAAGGATTCACCAGGTGATATTGTGGTGTGGGTTACTTATATCCACATAAGTATATAACCATGGTCGGGCATTAAGTGTATTTCAGTAGAAGATCGATAAGGAGAGAACAGGAACAGGACGCAATTGGTACGGAAATGAATGGACAATAATAATCTGAGATGATGGACTGATATTTGCAGAAGAAACAGTCAAGATTGAGACAATTGATCGTTATTTTGCAAATTAACTGTTTACTGTATAGTTGTCAGATTTTAGTGAGATATTCCGTGATTTTTTTTTCAGTTACATCCGATTGTCCCCACTCGTGTTCTTGTTCACTACAATATAAGTTTATGATGAGAAAAAAACTATTTTAAATACAGATCAGTTCCGTGATGTAAATGTTTACAAATACTGCCCACATTTACACACATACAGTTTATTTTGAAGCAAAATAAGTTAGTGAAACAGTTGGTTGACAGTTTATGGAAAATACAATCTTTGAACTAAATAATTCTACACATATTTCCTGTTAACTATATTTTTAAGACTACAGTTGATTTGGATGCTTGATATCTTTGAGAAATACTTAAATCGCACAAAAAATGTGATTGAATCTGGTTCATGATTCAGTGTGTATTGTGAACTTTATAACTGGAACAGTTGTGTTGTTACTTATTTCTCAAGTTATTCAGTCTATCTTTTCGTTGAATCATTACAGATCAAAAAATGCGTTAAAAAATTTCGAATACTTTGATTTCTCTTAATAAACCATCTAAGCCCCACCCCGACACAAACAAACTAATTGACCCCATGAATGATTTATGAATGGTATATCAGATAAACCTGTCAATAAATTAGGACTAAACTAAATCAATATAATTTATCCCTTTAACCTTTAATTTATTACATTAATAATGATATAGATATCAAAAAATGTAAATATTTATGAACTTCATTTTGTGTTAAACACAAATTCATACAGGTTAATTTTATCATTAAAATAGAAAGACAACTAAACGATTTTCAGTCAAATTCACTTGTTGTTTACTTGTATCTTCCCATTGTTATTTTGGGTTGCAATTGATCAGTCTCTTGTTGGCATATGTGCATCCTCCAAAATAACAATGGATAGATACAAGTAAACAACAACAAGGGAATATAACTTCACCCCATTGCACAAACAGGTGGCTTCCAGGAATCAGTGGCCGAGTGGATAACGCGATGGCGTTTGAAGCGAACGGTACTGGGTTCGAGTCCAAGAGTGAGTGAGATGCAGGTATATCCAGCTGACGAGTCCCAAATAGGACGAAACGCGCGTCGTGTATTCCACTGCTAGCCACTATCCATCTTTGGTTATAAAGATTTTCAGTCAAGTTGAACAGTGTTTCTGATATACCAAATCATAATAATAAATGTATATTATCAATATTTCTACATTGTTAATCAACTTTTTTTTAGAAAAAAACTATAAAAGGAAAATCCAAATTAGTTTAACATAGGAAAACGTATGATAAATGTGTACTACAGGATAGTTATAGTTTATGAGGATACCTATACAATTAATATATGAAACTACAGTAATCATTGTTTAACTATTATATTGTGAATAAGTTATATATAGTTTAAAGAAATGTAGATTAGACGAGTTGATACAACATAACGTCAGACTGATTTATGAAAATGTGATCACCATAATAAATGAAAAATCTAATAGCATGAAAATACCTGAAAGTTCGACGAACTGTAATTATCTCATTACTAATGGTTGATACATTCGAGAAACTAAACTAGAAACACAATACAGACAGTTTGAAATTAAGAAATAATAACTTATGTGCCTTCTCGATAGATAATATAACCAGTTAGTTTAGTCCTTTATCACAACTACAACAGAATTCGTTTAACATGAATTGACAATTTGTTTTGAACAAATAGAAACCTACTAAACATTTCTTCGATTGTTCAGTATTTTATGTACCTTTTCATTTATAACTAAGCCAAGAGTGAGTTCTAATGAAAAACTGCAAAACTATAGCTGAGAAACTGTCCAGCATTATTTGGGTTTCGACTAATTGTACAACCAGTATCAGATATTTTTTGAAACTGTAATATATATATATACATATATATATATATAATATTACAATTGTCTCAATGAACGTATGTCTAATAATCATACATAAGTTTAGATAAACATCAAATTAAAGAAAGAGGTCAAATCTATCAGTGTTAATATGATTAAGGATAAGAGGTGAATGATTTTCTTTAGTTCATTCGTACTTTTATTAAATTAGATTATGTTAAACATTCAACTCAACTGACATTTAGTTTATAGTGCAAATATTTAAAAGTTATAGTTTTGACAGGTTCATCAAACAAAATCAAGTTCACTATAGAAATGTACATAGTTGACATATCTCTAAAAGATAAGTACCAATGTATTTGTGAATTTATATTCATTTTGATTATTTAATTTGCAAATACATTTGCATACTTATTTGTACACAGAACACTAGATTTGCTTTTCTTTCGTTGTTTCCGCTTAATATGTTTATCGGTCATCTGATAATATTTGGCATAGAATTTATACAAAGTCTTCCACTGTGTACTGGGTTCTACTTTTCAAAATGTGTTTTTATTCTTCAAATGGTAGATGCTTTTCGCATAATGTCACTAGGTCAATTCACTATGTTTTTGGGGTATTAGTGATCTAGTATAATTAATAATGATTTTCCACCATTGATATGAATCGTAATAGTGATGATTTCCAGTGAAATATAAAGCGTAGTGTTTCTGACCAAATGCTTAGTTTTAAGCTCACGAAAAATACATTTAAATGAAATTTAAGATAATTTAGTGATTCATTAAAAAATAAGTAGGTGATGTTTATTAAAATACAAACCATCATGAGACAGAGGTCCTAGAATAGTGTTAATGATGTAAGGAGAAATGTATACAGATCATACAAAGTGACTACTTGTCGTTCGCATGATCATTAAGCGATTATCATTTAGAAAAATTTCATGATTCACAAGAAAACGTCTTTCTTATCATTTCCGTTATTGTGTTTTAGTAGTTTACGCTCAATTTTAGTGAACGTAACATATTGACCTCAGGTTTATAACCGTCAATAACGAATTTAAATAGACTTATCTTGATAAGTTTTTATTGGAATATTGGAAAACAATAAATTACTAGTGCTCTGTTAATAGTGACCAAATAAAGTCATAAAAATGAAATAAATTCTAGATGCGTGCAATTCTATCATTAAAATATACAAAAAATTTTAAAGGGTTAAGATAATTGATACTGAGAGTTGGAAAAAATCGAGGGTTTGTTCCAAATTACTTAAGAAGGGGTTATATTTTAGTAATAAATGTATAAGAACTAAGAATAATAGTAATAAATTTCTATTATTCAAGATTGCGAATAATCAGTTATGCTAGAGAAGTATATATTTTAACTTCGACAAAAGGTCTATTCATGATGATACCGTCATTTGTATTATAAAAATGTTAGTCTGATTGACGGTTCACGTTTGTTCTGCATATGTCATATAGTCTTCGGATTTACATTCGAATTGAGATTATGATTATCCATTTTGTTTCTGGAAGTTCATTTTACCTAGGGATATTTACAGGTTTTTATAAGGATTCATCTGTAGAAAAAAAACATTAGATTGTTAGCTTGTTAGCTTGAATAATTAGGTACTTTAAAGTAGAGAGATAGAATGTTTTGATACTGGATATATCATTTTTGTAACTGACTGTGGTTTGGTGAAGAACTTGATCTTCTCAGGAAGTAGCTTGCTGAAAACAGCTACTCAGTTGTTTTGTTGATAAGAAGGTTTTGAAAAAATATAACAGAGAGATGAGATATTCTGTTGCTAAGATGTTTTCTCGTGAACCTACAATTTAAATGTATCAAGATAAAAGAAATTCTTAGAAAATGACTCTCTGAATGGAGTGCTTTATGTACTTAAAATATAACTGAAAAGTACCAACTGAATGCTTTAATACGCATGAGTGATATGTCAACTCATTGCAAGGATAAATCTTTACTACTTTTCAAGTCATATTAGGACATCATTTCAAACAATTTGATTCGCTTTAGATTCATTTCATCTATTAAGGATTTAAAAGTACACAGAATAATAAATTAACTAGTCAGTTTTTGTTAAGATATGTGAATACAAAAGACAAATATACGAATGTTCTTCAATATCTGAACTAATATTTTGACAAAAATGAGAAAAAATATGTTAATACATTTTTGTTATTGGATTTTTGTTAGCTCCAAATGCATGTTTGAAGGAGAAAGGGGCGATAAACTGATTGAAAAAACAATAAACAATAAATCGACATATTATCTATCTGCGACGGTAATGATGAAAGGCAACAGAAACCTAGCTAAATCATGTTCAGCCTTTCTGATAGCTTGCCTAATCCGATTTAATAAATGTCGAATTGAATTACGCCACTCATATCATTTGATGAATGGTGGTCTAATTGAGATCAATTCACGACTTCAATGAAATCAAATTACGTCTTTTATTTTGATAACCGGTGAGACTATAATTTATGGACGACTTTTGAGTGATGTTAAATTGACCTTGAAAATGTCCACTTACTTGCTAAGAATAAATGAGAGTTACAAACCTGTGTGAAGAATAAAGGTTATGATTTACATTTGATGTTTAGGGTCAGGAATTAGATTTAAAGTTTTCATCACGAACTGACATCGGCCAAAATCCCAAAACGCTCTTTAACCAAATGAATGAATGAATTTAGTGCCGAAATCCAAGATCTGTTATCTTGTATCTTATTGTCTCGTCCATAAATTATAGTCCTGCTCAAGACAAACAGTGTAGCAGTGGTAACCTCTTCAGTAATAAGCTTCAACATACACAAAGGTAAAAGCGAGATCCTCAGATACAACACAGAGAACACCAATGTGATCACACTTGATGGCGGAACTCTGGAAGAAGTGGAAACATTCATGTAACTGGGTAGCATCGTCAATGAACAAGGAAGATCAGATGGAGACGTAAAGGCGAAGATTTGCAAAGCAAGGATATCATTCCCACAATTGAAGAACATATGGAACTCCAAACAACTCTCAACTCATTTCAAAGTGAGATTCTTCGATACGAACGTCAAGATAGTTCTAATGTACGGAGTTGAAACTTGGAGAACTACCACAACCATGGTTGACAAGTACATGCATTTATGAACAGTTTTTGACGTAAAATTCTCAGTCTCCGTTAACCGGATACCATCGGCCTACTGTAAGAGAGGATAAATGAGCTTCCAGCTGAAGAAGAAATTAAGAAAATTTGGTGTGGGTTAATAGGACATACATTGCAGAAACCACCAAACGGCATCACGAAGCAAGCCCTAACTTGGAATCCTGAATCAAAACGGAAAAAAGAAGATCAAAAAACACTGCACCGGGAATCGAAAGCAATTGAAAAGAATTGTCCAAGACAGAGTTGGATGGTGAATGCTGGTGAGCGGCCCATGCTCGTCGACAAGCGGCAACAGGCGTCACTAAGTAAGTAAGTGTGTTACACATATTATACAATAAAGACTAACCCACAATTTTGATCGATCACCCGAATTCAGAAGATTAATTTCAAAATATAGCCATTAGGTCATTAGTTTTATTCGTTTTCTTTCTGATAACCGGGGGTTAATCTTGCTAATTTTACACTGATAGCAGAAAATGTTATCTACGCTAAGTGCTCAAGATAAAGTGATAAGTGACACTGCTACGAGATATCTGAAAAAATTCTTATCAATTCACGATTTAGAAATACCTTTTTGCTACAGTTATCTGGTTATCTTTTTCTTGGTAAACGTTCAATCAAGGAACAATCCTGTATTATGCATGTGAAAAAATGCCAATTTACTAAGAAAATTTAAAGAAACGAGCTGGTGTTTCTTTCTGTGATACATGTGTTAAACCTACAAGATGTAGATTGATAATTTAACTTATTCATTCTAAAAGAAAATAGAGCAATCAATCAATTATAAGAAAAGATTTAGTTAGAATACTTTATAGAAAGAGTGAGAAGCTACTCACAGACAACACTTATTTCAGATGGCATTAAGGCCAAACAGAAATTCCTTAGATACGATTTAAAACTCTAAAGTAGTAATTCTAAAATAGAGAATGGATGATTGTATGTTAGCATAGTTTTACATAACTGTCAGATTTGTGCTATAGTATTCATGGTCGATTTGGGTGTAAAGTTTTAACTAACATGCTTAGTCTCAATGTCAGATAAGTTAAGAAGTTAATTTCCATGACTTGCAATTGTATACGTGTACGTATTTACTTTAAAAAAAGACAGGGTAGTTCACCTGCCAAAAATTCCAAGCCATAAAAATGAAATGTCTTAAGGAATCACAGAGTCTTGTCATTCTGTGGATACGAAACTAAATTGATGTATTGGAGGATTTTACAAAACCGGTACTACACTTAATCTCCTTAACCCAGAGCCTAAAGAAAAATTTAATGTAGGCCTATATGCAAACATTAGTGTCCGATAGCATTACAAGCTACACTAAATACCTGTTCATAGCACTTTCTTATTTCAAATATTATCAGCTTCAACCCAGGACCTACCAGTCTCGCGCCGGAGCACTTAACCGATAGACCATTGATCCGGCATCCGATGGTGTTAATGTCTAATTTCAACCAATCCACGAAGTTTGAGCAACTGTTCACCAATTGTCTTCAATGAGTTGATATCTCACAACAGACGCGGTTGAACTCCACTGGTCACTGCTTCTCACTAGAACTCCAGGAAGTGCCTCTTGAAATCAGTCACTAGCGAGCATATTAATTCAAGTAAATTGAGGCTAATTTCTGACGGTTACTATTTGATTAATGTCAACTCAAACAAAATTTTTTTCATTATTATTCGTTAATGTTATAAAAATTATAATAATTCCATTAAAGGTTCCTGCATTTTGATAAGTCTGTTGTACTTCCAAAAATTTGCCATGATTTTTAATATACTACTTAAGAAATATTTTAGACTCAGTAGTCGAAATAAAAATAATAATAAGGTAATATTTTAGGTAGAACCATAATTAATGAAAATAGTGTAATACAACTGTGAAACGTAACTATAAAGGAAAGAAGGAAAGAATTCCACTAAATAAACTTATATAAACATAAATAAAGCATTTCCTGACGGAAACACTTCTTCAACGACAACAACAACAACAAAACTCTAGAAAGTAAATTGTAGTTTCAGTTTATCGCATGTAAATCATGTATTACTCTGATAGCTTCTATTTATCATTAATTAATCAAGGAATATATCAATTCGCAAGCTTAACTACAAATTACCTTACTTCATTCTCGTGTCATTTCTAAGCTTTACTCGTTTTATCCTGTTAATCTGTTCAATGTTACGACTGCTATAAAGTAATTTTGACAGCAATTTTCATTCTTTGGAAATGTGTATGCATGTATTTTAATGTTTTTTTCTAGAATTTTTACATCTACTAACGTATAAATATTCATCTCTTCTACCACTACATATTTTTTTCATAGTTATTATCGGTATTCTACTACTCTTTATTAATATGTTTTATGGAGTGTGTAGATTGAATACGAATAGTGATGATTATTATTATAAGCATAGATGAATGGTGACTGGCGGTGGAATCCAAGACATTCATTTTATCCTAGTGACCATCTGAACTCAGTTGCTAATTGGATAATGCGATGGCTTTTGGAGTAGACGGTACTGGGTTCCAATCTTCGAGTGAACATCAACTGCCAAATGCAGTAGCATCCAGCTGACGAATCCCAAATAGGACGAGACGCTCGTCCCAGATTCTACTGCCGCCCACCATCTGTCCCTCTTTAAAATACTTATGATTTAAGGTTACATCGAAGCAATCCGTACATGATATACATATTGCGATAAGAAACAGACCAATCGCAATCCTAAAAATCAATGGGAAGTTTTAAATAATCAATATAAGATGTAATAAATATTACTATTGTATCTGGTTTGTAATCAGTTAAGGAAAAAACCTTTTGATGTTCTCTCTTGAATCAAATTTATGGACTAGAAAAATTGTACAATGAAACTTCTAGTGAAATTTGCTGTTTTTATATTATTATATTTTAATTTTTCATTAGAATTTATGGGAGAATGTCTATCAGTTAAACAATATTTAATATTCACTCAATGTTATTTTAAAGATATATATAGCAACCAAGAAAACTTCCACAGTAATCTATGAACTTAACACCAGTCGTTTAACGTGGAGTATCTTCAATATACATTATAAGAAAATCTATGCGGCCCTTCTTCCTTATAAAATATATTATCCTAGCCAAATAAATGGCACAAATATCCGGCTTTAATGTTCTATTAAATTACATTATTCAAGAAGCATGCATTCTGTACTGCTCTTTTTTGAAATTATTTTACTTTTAATACACTTCTAACAAGTAAGCATTTCAAATGGAGTTCCATTTAAATAATATTGTATAGACTAATGTTTATTCTGATTTGTAATTCCATTGTTCGATCTCACCTCGTGTCAACTATATTTATTCTGATCATTTTTCTCACAATTTCATTTGACTTATAAACTGATTCTAGTTAACACTTCATATTAGTCAGTTCCAACATTGACGATGTGATTTGATTTTATATCACAAACACTCCTTGATTCACTTGTTACAGTTTCTAAAATGATGTACTCTGCCTTAAACTTGGCCAATTTTTTTTATGGATTATTAATTTGGATTTATAATTGTAGAACCTGATGAAAAATTATTGAAAAGAATATACTTCGTTCATACAATTGGGTTTTAATATAATGTTTATTTAAGTTAAAAAGTTTAAAGGCGATGTTAGATTTGATATATTGAAAAACCATCTGAATAGGTCAAAGCAAAATATATTTAAGGCTACAAATATTCATGTAAACTACTATAGTCACCCTTTTATATCCCCTCATTTGGAATTTAAGTTGTCTTGACTAACTGACTTAATGTACATGTGCCAGTTTACCTGATTCTGTGGAAGAAGATATGTAAGTTCTAAGTCGAGGTTACTTCTTTATCTCGTTTCAGCAGAATCTACCTTTGTAGTTTAACAAAGTGGAAAAGATCAATTATGTTATCTTCTCTGCATTAAGTATTTAATACAAGGACATTTAGTTTTAATTTTATCTTTGATCGTGAGTGGAAGATGTCAAGAAGTTGACGCCTAAACCTATTTTATACTTCAAGAACTTTGATCATCTATAATTTATCTGTGCAGAAACAATTTGTTTGACTGTTCACCTTATTATCACCTCAGTTAGTTTTTTTCTTTATTTGATCCTTTTTTTCGTATTTCACTCCCACTTTTACATTAGTGGATTTATTTCACCATTATGTTATTAGTATTGTTACAAAGGTTGTTTCTAACTAATTTTCTTGATTACTACCTTAAAATCTTAATTTTATCTCAGTGATAATCACAGCTGTTCAGTTCACGTTTACATCTTTACGTTTCTCATGTTTCAGCAACTCCTTCCTTCAGTGTATAGTGTTGAAAACGAAGTCGTTTCAAAAGGATTCATCTTTTGAATAAAACGAGTAAATTGGGATAATCTAAATCTTGTGTTGATTTCGCCTTAATCTTTTATTTGTCTCATATTATCTATTTTTCTAAACCGAATGTTCAGTCGAGGTGATACATTTCTTTTCATACCTTAATAATAATACTTCTCAAACTACTTCAGAAGAGTATTAATATGTTTAACTTTTCTAACAGAATCATTGTCTATTTTGAAAACATCTATTCACATGTATATTATAACATAAGGTTAGGTCAGATATTTCAACAGTTGATTAGGTTTTAATAACCATAAATGTTGGATCAATCTCGGTCGGTTATTTGAAAATACGAGTGTCTGTAACGAATATATCTGATATAATCTTAATATGTTACTCGTAAAAGGAAATTATAATTTCTTAGAATGATTTACTTAACTATTTTTACATTTCTATATATATCGATAGATTAAAAAGAATGAGCAATGTACCATTGAAATCTGCTTTTAATCATTCAAAATATAAATCTGATAAAAATAGAAATATTTTTTACCAACATATATATAACTAAAAATGTTTTAGTTCTGAATTGTTGCAATACTTAGGGTAGTTCACTCTGTCAAACATAAGACTAAGCTTCAAATGGGTAATAAACCAGTTTTCAAATGATAACCAATCCTAGATATTATTGAACGTTTCAAATAGTACAATGAAACAACAGGAATATTGGGTGCGATCATTATTCGTGTTGTTCCGTTGTACTATTTAAACTTGGATTAATGTGAATTTGGTTATTTATTCTCTGAAGAAGTGGCTTACACTGAGTCACGAAACGTCAG